>NC_039358.1:43927873-44229109 GCF_003573695.1 Papaver somniferum
GAATTTCCAACTAGTTTCATGTAATGATCGTTATCCAATAATAATAATAATAAGGCTCTCTTTGATGTGATCCTTTGTTATGTTATAACAATAATAAGGCTCTCTTTGTATCAAATTCGAAAGAAAGATTTCAATTAGTTCCTCTGCAGCTACAACCTAATGTCTATAATTCTTCTAATCTCGACTCCACAATAACCCTTATCTTTATCTAACTCTTCTCATTTCTTGAAATTCTTGAATTCATATTGAGTCTACATCAGTTCTTTAAAGGGAACATTATTTAAATACCTTTATTATAGGGCTCATTCCAAAATACCCTTATCATCTTTTACAAATACCCCTAGGCTTGAAAAATCCCAAACCCGAATTGTAAGATTACTAAAGCACCCTTCAATAAATACAAATAACCATTGCAGCGGATTAAAGCGTCAGCTATTTCCCATTTTCATTCCATCTCTCTCTCTCTCTCTCTCTCTCTCAGTTTCAGACAAAGAAACGAAAAAAAAACTGAAATCACCACTGAAAAATTCAAAAATCAACTCAAATCTGAAAGAAACTTAGTAGATCTGAAGTGTTCTTTTATTAAGAAGAAGAAATTCAACTGAAAACAGAAGAAAAAATCGATTTCATTAGGTTTTAGAGATGCAATGAGCAACAACAGCAAAATAAATCGTAGGTAATACATAGATTTTGTGTTTCGATTCAATTTAATCATCATATGAATTCGATTTTTTAGGGTTTCGGAAACGAAATTGTTCAAAAAAATTATTGACAAAATCGATTTATATTTTCTCAATTACTGATTCATACTAATTTGCTTCGATTTCATGTTGCATGTGATGAAAAATCAACTAAACGACTGATTATGTTACTGATAAAGAAGTAGAAGTCTTCCAGTTTGAATAAAGAAAAGTAAAACAAACTTTTATCATCAATTTTGATTGTTTGTTTCTGATTATTAGTCTATTTTGTTTCTGATTCAATGAACAGAAGTTATTTAGGTTGTTGAAGTTATTTTGATTCAGAAGTTATTTTGAATCAGTTAGGATTTTGAATTAGCAGTTGTTGATTCAGTTATTGAGGCTTAACTGTTTCATATATGATTTCTGCCTCTTGTATGAGGGTTTGATGGTTTGTGTGAGTGTTTGGTTTTAATCTGTAAGTTTTTGGACTTCAACTGCACAATAAGTATCACAGAACATGTTATTTGTCAATTCTCTGGCTCCAGACATCGATACAATTTGTGCCTTTCTACTAGATTCGGAAGCAACTAGAGTTAGTTGACTACATTTCGAGGGAACTTGATGAAGTTGCTCCCATATGTGGAAACAACTTTTGCTAGTTTCTCTCAACTTTTACTTTGTTCTATTTCATAGTTACTTTGTTTCATTATGTTGAATTAGAGCTGTAGTTTATTTTGAATCTCTGCATAATGGTTCTAATGGAGTGTATGTAAACATCATCGTATCTCTTGCAAAACATTGTATGGGAAAAGGTATTTTACTACAGATTTTGGAGAAACAACCTGTACTAGTTGTCTTAGTACAATCTTTTTGTAATTGTGTTTTCTTCAATACTTTTATAGAATCATACTGATCATGCTTTGGTGTTTGTACAATCTAGTGAATTAGGTTACTTTGTATGCTTTGATAATTATCATCAACAAAACATAGAACACATGTGAAAAATATTTGGTATCTGTTTTGATATCCAGGGTGCAACACCATTCCCTCTAAGAGTGTATGAGCGTGTTATTTTCTGGATCTAGACTTTGAGACAACTTGTGCCAGTTGCTCTCAAATTCAGAAGCAACTAGAGTTAGTTGACTCCATTACTAAAGGCTCCTTGTGCTAGAGTTAGTTACTCCCAGATATGGAAACAACTTTTGCTAGTTTATCTCATATTTGAAAGCAACTTTTGCTAGTTTATCTCATATTTGAAAGCAACTTAAGATAGTTTATCTCAATACCTATTGTGGTTTGATGCTAACTATTTTTATTATCTGAACAGAACTAGGAAAAGATGACGAGAAGATCACCAAGACTGAGAGCCAAAGCAACCAACACTTCAGATAACGCTCCTAGCAACGAAGCAGCAAAATCTGTTGATCAAGTTGATGACAAAAAAGGTAATAATGCCTAGCACCATACAAATTCGTGAAGAAGGACTATGGAAGGTTTGCAACTCGATGAAGCACAATATATCCCAAACAACAAATTCGTGCCTTGACAAAGCCTCTAAGTAAAGTTCTTAATGATATGGGACACAGAGACAAAGATGGTGCACTGATAGTTGAAACATTGAAGATTATTGCAGTGGTTCAACAAGAAAGATACCCAGACTGCGCAATTTTTGTTTGTTGGTTTATGAAAACGTTGGTGAAATACCAGTTCTTCGAACTTCTAACAGGAGGAGAAACATATGCTTACATTGAAAAGTTCAACAATAAGAGGGTGAAGCTAGCGTTCCGCATATTAAAGGAAACAGATGAATTGAAGCAGCATCAGAAAGGAACATCTATCGGTCTGTTGGTAATACACTCCCAATAGGACTAATTAAAAAGGAAAACTTGTTAGTATTATCTGATTGAACTAAATCTGTTAGTATTTATCTGATTGAACTATATTTGTTAGTATTATCTGATTGAACTTGTTAGTATTATTGGTTGTAAACATTATGTTGTTATTATCTAATTAAAGTAGACTTCTTACTATTGTCTAGTTAAAGTTGGAATGGTTTGATTATTTCCCTTGATTACATTCAGTGTTGAAATATTTCTTTGTGGTTGCAGGTATGTATAGGTAAAAAATACAGAGAGACAACTTGTAGAAGTTGTTCCAAAAATGGAAGCAACTTGAACAAGTTGTCTCCATAAAATGTAAGAAACCTGCAGAAGTTGTCTCCATAATATGAAAGCAACTTACAGAAATGGAAGCAACTTGAACAAGTTGTCTCCATAAAATGTAAGAAAATTGCAGAAGTTATCTCCATAATATGAAAGCAACTTGCAGAATTGGAAACAACTTGCAGAAGTTGACTCCATAAAATATACGGAGAGACAACTCGTAGAAGTTGTTCCAAAAATGGAATCAACTTGCAGAAGTTGTCTCCATAGTATGAAAGAAACTTGCAGAAATGGAAGCAACTTGAACAAGTTGTCTCCATAAAATGTAAGCAACTTGGAGAAGTTGTCTCCGTAATATGAAAGCAACTTGCAGAAATGGAAGCAACTAGAGAAAGTTGTCTTCATAAAATGGAAGCAACTTGCAGAAGTTGTTCCCAAAAATGGAAGCAACTAGAACAAGTTGTCTCCATAATATGGAAGCAACTTGCAAAATCTGTGGACATAACCAACAAAGCAAAAAAAAAATTACAGACCAAAATGATTTCATAACAACTGCAGAATAACTAAGAGTGTACCATTATCAATTAAAAAGACAACCAAGTTCACAAAAACAGAATCAGAACTTCAGAAAAACATAAAAGAAAGGTTCAGAAAAACATAAAACAACTACAACAAATGAAAAAAGTTGACAAGTCTAATGCAGTTGAGAGATTTCATAGGAACATCAACCTATAGAACCTTTCAATCCTACACTGATTCTTGAATATTGGTGGGCGATGGGCCAATGGAGCACTACGGCATGTTCTACGATTACGGTATACAAGCATTCCACAACGACCACACTTTCTCTTCTTGCGGAATTTCTCACGATAACTGCGTTTACGAACCAAGTTTGGTCTTCCAACTTGTGGTCCAATAGGGGGAGGCATGACGTATTTGGTACGAGAAATCTCATCCGGCTTGTCACCATCAGGAATGGGATAGATAGGTTTTGAGTACAGACCTGTATAGTATTCGACTGTATAATAAGGTGAGATGTGCTTGTATACCTCCTCCTCACCAATATGCACCATAGCTTTCACAGTAGGTAGTTGATTCGTAGATAACATGAGAGATGCTTAAGTTGCAAAAGTTGATCTCTGCGACAACCATATTTACCTGGTAAAAGAAGAAAATCAGTAAATTGCAAAGGATATATAATAAGATACAAGTTGAAAGAAACCAACCAAAGTTGTTTCCACAACTAGAAGCAACTACCACATGTTGTTTAGAGAAAGTATTGAAAGAAACCAACCCAAGTTGTTTCCACAACTAGAAGCAACTACCACAAGTTGTTTTCAGAATTGGAAAAAACTTGGACAATTTGTCCTGGGATTCAATATGTGTGTTTTCACTAACAACGACATTCAATATAAACAGGTTGACAAGCTACATTGTTTGTATTCACTAACATAATGTAATCAGTTTGAACTACTACATTATAACATACAACATGTCCTAAGATTGAATATGTGATTCAGCATATCGTGTAGCTTAAAATCTGGTCATGACGCAAATCACTCGGGGCTGCGCCCCTCGTGAGAAGTATCTTCAGGGTAGTCAGTGGAAAAAGATGAAGTTTACACATCATAAACTACATTGCTATTAGTGAATATGTGATTCAGCAGGTAACAGGTTCAACAACTACATTGGAACACCAACAATACACATCAAAAACTAATAATATGAATTAATATTCAGTTTAAGAAACAATATGACCTGAAAATACATGAGATTTGTTTATTAACAATTTATGAATAATTGTTATCAATTTCATTCTGATTCAAAATAATAATCATGGACTGAAAAAACAAATTATTCATTCAAAAGCTACAAACCTATCAAATTCACGGTATGAAGACAACAAACAATTCGTAAATTAAAATCTTAAAACAAAATGTTAAAACAAAACAAAGATTATAGCAAAAAAAGTAAATCTTACCTGTTAACGAGATTGAACTTGAATAATGAGAAGAAATCAAAAGGTTCTTTTACTGAAGTAGATATCTGCAATCGATGATTCAATCAAACTCAAATAATGAAAGAAGTTTATTGAAGTAGATCTTCAAACTCAAATAATCGATGATGCAATCGAAATCTGAAGTAGATCTTCAGATTCAATGATTTGAATATGCAAAACAACTCTGATTTCAGTTGAATCGAAGAACAATTATCAAAAACTTCTTCTTCAATGGAGAATAAACTGAAATTGCTTCACTGATTTCGATTCGATGGAGAATAAAAAAAAATCTTACTCTAATCTGAGCTCTCTCTGATCTGAGCTTGAGTTCAAGATTGAGGTCGATTAATTCAATGGAGATTCAAGATGGAGTTCGAATTAATTCAGTTCTCAGCTCCGATCTGAGCTCTCTCTGCAAATTCTCTCCGAAACTTTTTTATTTTTGAGAAAAACCGAATAAACGAAATCTATTTAATCTCCGACATAATAAATATTTTGGAGGTTAAAATCGGGCTTTAGGCACTGAAGGATATTCAGCCCGTTGTAAAGATGCCCCTGAAGGGTATTTGTGCTAAGCTCATGGATAGTAGGGGCATATATAACATTCCCACTTCTTTAAACTCAAGTTCTGCATTTTATACAAAGAACTCATCAGTACACAGTCTTCCACGGGTTAAACAAAAAAAAACGCACACAGTCGTTATTCGGCGTGCTCAACAAAAAACAAATGATGCCCTCATGCAGACTGCGGATCTTCAGTTTACAAGACTGACGCTCTACCTCCAAGAATTCGAAGTCAGGACCCGCACGCAAGAAAGCAAGGGGTCAAGCAACAAGATTGACACTGTAATTTGAATTGGCAACAAGTGGCCACACACGAAATAGTTTCAGCCAAAAATGAATACTTGAATTCAACTCTGTGATCGCATCCCTTAAGTACCTCGCATCACTTGGTATTCTTTGTATTCCAAAACTGAGGGTCTAACATTTTAAACAGTCTTTGAAACTAGACTGTTAGATTGTTGATCGTTTTCTAGCTTGCTTTTTCTTTTCTTATCTGTGCCTGAGTCAGTGTGCATTTGGACTATCTTTTTATTGGTCAGCATACCGGTTGACATCCCCCTGTTCATGGTGGTACATAATCTCATAGCAAGTTGATCGTCTTACTTTAGTTATGTGAGTATTGGATCAAAATGACACGGCATATATGTCAAGTATTAACGATCTGGTAAAATTCCTTGTTGTGCTCGGTGTTACCAAATTCATTTTCTTGAAAGGGTTGGATATCAACGGGCAGAGGATCAAGGCTGTGATCGGTGTTACCAAATTGCACAAAAGGTTCAGTAACATGCAAAATAACTCTTGTAGCAGCAAATGTAGTGTATTGCAGTCGAAGAATTTCTAAGAAATTTAACTAAATTTGTTAAATAAATTTAGCCGTAAATATTATTGCTCAAATCATGATGTACAATGTGATGATTTCTAGTAAAAGGGGTATTATCGAGAGAAAAAGAAGGCTTGTTGTTGACTAGTTGAGCCCTCAAAGACGCACTCCAAGACTTGAAGAAGTGCAAGATGAGTGATTGGCAAGGGATGTTCATATACCAGATTGTTGAAGTGATTGGCAAGGGATGTTCATGGCAAAGGCATGGGAGGTTTCCATTCATGGAACTGTACGAAGTTTCTGTTTATAATAGACCCGTTGTGTAACCAGAATGTTTCTGCAGATTGGTGAAACTGTCTCACTCTTCTTTGAAGTTCCCACAGTATTCCAACAAATGCAGAACATGGTTGTGTTTCTGGAGCATACGCATATAAGCATCTAATCTTTCTGCCACGGGCAATGATGGCATCTATCTCTTTATCTGAAGATAACCAGCCAAATTATAAAAAAAATGAAAATCCAATAATAATAGGTGATCAATATTTGAATTAAGACATAAGAAGTAGAACTGAAGACTCACCCGGAATTGATTCTAGGTAATCTAACAGTTGAGGACTAATATGTGTAGATGGCCACTTGATTGATATCTGGCTGTAATCAACGACATCCTGGAAAGGAAGTTCTACCTGATCGGATAAGATCACAGGGACGCATTCCTAATAGCATATAAAGAGCTTGTTTAGCAAATACATACAAGTTTGATATACATATATGAGAGAGAGAGAGACGTACCACAAAAAAGGACTCATAAAACCGCAAAGTCCACGATGATTCGCCGCGTGGGGCTAGGCAGAATTTTGCATTCCGTAAGTGTTCAAAATACTCTTTACGACCGAGTTTTTCAGGGCCACTGAACTTCAACTCTGGAGATTCCAACTGTACACAAAATCAGTATACATACTTCGGAAGGAATCACAACGACAGAAAACCAGACAATTTACTGCATTCCACTCGCCAAAATATAAATTTGCACCATCAGTGAATTAATACTCACAGAAACGAAAAGTTTAATATTGTTTTACACCAACTTTCGCCACATAGCTAAATTGTACTTTCGTTGTTGATGCTTCAAGTAGTTTTGAACCTAGCTATCACAAAGAACCTCTTGATTTTACATCACTATCTATACATTATATGTATACCAACACAGAAAACTAAGTTTAGGTGCAGGTTCAGGGACTTGTTCCACATCTTTAAATGGTCATTTCCCACCTTCTGATGAACATGCATCACTAAAAGCAATATGATCTGCCAGATCCACTAAATTACAGCTTTATTAAAAAGAAATAGAAAACTTTTAACTTAGTAAATCAGAGGATTGGGGCAACTTCTCCACATATTCTTGTTTGGTTCCTATTCAAGCATGAAACATAGTTACCTTTCAAGGGAGGCGATAAAAGTATAGTACAAGGTATAGACAGCTAATTGAAATACATGCAAAATCTAACATTTTGTAGAGATGACTAAGACTCTCAACCTTATCACAACACAGAGGAACTGGGTGACCAGGGTGCTCGAAAGTTAAGCTTAACAATCAATCTACCAATTTAGAACTCCTCAATATGAAGACCATAATCATCCAGACCCGGAACGCCATTCTGACACTATTAAGTAACTTAAAATTAAATCTATGTGAGACCATTCAGAGTGCTCTAACTTGAATTCTAAACTACTTAGGTGATCTGCTCATTAGAGAGATCAATTTCTGCCAAAAACAGTTCGTAAATGCTTGTGAGGGCTAGATTCAATTTTAACGACAAATACATATGTAACACGTAATAAAAAATATGCATCAATGTGTAAGTGTAAAAATTCCAAACAATTTGAAGGAAAAAAAATCAAATATGAAATATGTCAAAAGTTCATATCCTAGGCATAAAAATTGACACAAACATGAGAACATAGATATCGGCATACCTTATCTGGGAAATTCTTTGCAAGCTCAACCAGTTTAATACGGCCAATTTTTCCCTGAACCCGACCTAAGAAGTTTGCTAAAAACTTCCTCTTTGATAAGGGCAGAGGGTTGACTAAGCTAGCTCCATAGCTTGTCATACTATCATCAACATTTCCAGGGATAATAATATCTTTCCATGTATTAAAAGCACTTGTGTCTCTCTTATCCGTGCGGTCCCCCTGAGTCAAAACATAAAAGGTGCAAACTGTTATGAATTACAACGTTACAGGGACCTATGGACAATAGATAGTGTTCAACTTAACTAAAGACAAGAAACTGTGATATATAACCACCCAGTGCATGCTAATAACTAAAGGCTTCTCCAAGGTGCATAACTAAAGAAAAACAGCTAGGAACCTAAATTTGGTCGCAAAACGACAATACCAGATAATGGGATTAACTTACCAATCTACAGTGGAATCTCACGTGGAAAGCACTACAGTTTGTTTTAACAAAGTGCCGAATACATAACTGAACCTAAACTTCTAAGGAAGAAGGTTATGGCTCTATAAGAAACTGAACAATAGACGGCAACAAATCTAAGATGGAGGAAGAAAATTATAAAGAAATATTTTTTTGATATTACTTGGCCTCTTTCTTATAAGTAAAAATAAATGCAGAAAAGCACCTGAAACACTGACACGTTCAATAGCAGCTTATATTTCTTATAAACAGATTTATTCTGGACTATTCTTCCAGCTTAAATTTATGTTTCCAGGTAAATATGAACATATGATTCTAGAGCATCGAAAATGTACAAGTAAATGTGCAGACTACCTCAGGAGTAAGAATGATGGATCGATTTAAGTATTTCGGCTAAGATCTGAAAATGTGAGCTCCGGCACCACTGTGTCATTCAAGAGAAGAAACCATACATCAATGCAAGAAAACCTGAACATGTAAGAAACAAACCACCAACACATGTGTATTTGAAGCATTTCTAAAATTTTGCATGATTAATGATAAAACCTCACAGATAAATAATCTTTAGTTTCTTCCTCAGATCTCGATTTGGTTACTATTCTTAAAGAAGAAAGAGTTGATTCAATATTGATAGACAGTCATAAGTCTGATATTCCCCCTTGCTTTCTTGTTGGTTCTACGGATTCATATTGTCATACTATAATCTCATTTACTTCTCATAAAACCCAGAAAAGAAAAAGAGAATGTGAAGTCAATAGAAACAAAATCTACCTGGGGAAAACAAATATATGGTCGCGCCCACCTGATAATCGAAAATATGGCATTTGACTCAAAACCTGAATAAGAAAGAAAACCCCAAGTCAAAAAAAGCAGGGATTTCTGAACCGAGCTTAGGAACATAAAACTCATGCCATTGGAAAGAAATGTGAATCCAATCTCATCTTTCAAGATTCCTAAGCTCTAAAACTAAAACCTAAAAGTCAAGTGAGTGATTCAGACTTCCAGTGACAGAATAATAGGAAATTATAGTTAGCGCAACTTACACAAGGACATAAAGAAAAGGTTACCTTGACATATGTTGAGTTTATTTCCTTATCAGTCAGACCACCCATCATCCTAACACATTTCACATAAGTCGGAACAAAGAACAGATCCGCATCCTCTTTCTTCAATGTACGAAACCTCGATTTAAGGAGCAGCTGATGGATTTTAACCTATAAAATAAACCAATTAATCGAACAAATCCAAAAAGTATCCTACAAAAACCTCTTGCGAACAGCATAAGGTTACTTTGCAACATGAGCACATGGCCTCATAACAAGATTTGTTATACAAGGAGGGCAATGGTAGAAGGGTAAATTTCTGGCACAATGTTTGATTGGGGGACACCTCACTGAAGATTACACTACAAAGGTCGTAAGAGGTATCCAGGAGAGTGAGATTGATGGGTAGCATCTAGTACAGAGACAGTGCTTACATGGATCTTACTTTTGAGAAACAAACTGACAAACCATGAAGTCAATGAAGCTGCTGAACTACGTCTGGCCCTGTCTGTAGCAGCACCCAACGAAGAACAAGACAAAGGAGATGGACATGGGAGCAACATGGGGGTATTCACATTTAATTCCTGCTATAAAGCCTTAACAAGTGACAACTCTAGCTGTACATTCCATCATAACAAGATCTGGGTCCAATTTGCTTCAAGTAGAGTTCCAGTAAACCATTTCTCCTTCTGTTTTGGTTTTCTTTTCCTTTCTGATCATTATAAATGGGTGTGTTATGGAGAGATTTTTTAGATAGTAACAAATTTCACAATATGCTGCATGAATTTGTTCTTTGCGGTTGCTTAACAAATGTTGATTCATATATCTTGTGCAGTTATCATGTATGAGGTTACACATACCATATCTCACTTGTCTATGATTTCTTTAGAAACAGCTGAGAATAAGCCAATCTCTTAATGCAATCAGTCTAAATGCTTTAAGCTAGTAGCACTCTTGAGCCAATATCCTAGTACGCCTATAGGCTCTAAACGCGACTATATTTAATGCTTATAATGGCACAGAGTCTTAGTCTTATTGGAAAGCCAAATTGTTTCCCCTTAAGTTATGATTAAAGGTGCCACCAACATCATTTTCAGCTACCTTATCTTCTTCCTCAATGGCATCAAATACACTGGCCATAAGCTCAGCCTAACACAAAGTTCAAACTATGTAGATAATAATAATACATGAAAAACTTGGAGTAAACCAAAAATATATGTCAATCAGTGAAATACACATTGGTCTTTAGTTACAAACGTAATATGTCGAATCCAGATGTAAGCTCACAACAAGACAAGTTTACATAACACGTTATTCTCTCGCTAGTCATACTAAACTATAGCACCTAATTTACACTCACCCAACTTAAAAATCCCAAATTCCACACTTTCACTAAACATCAGAAGCCCAAGTTTTTCTTACCCTGGTGAAAAGTCTCCCAAATTACATATTTAAACCTAAGAATTTCAGCACCCAATCATGGAGATTCAGACTTTCTTTCTGGAGTTGTCACAAACCCTAGCTCAAAACTTCAGAAATTTCACTTAATAAAAGGTCAATATCCAATATGCGTTTTATAAACAAACATTGAGAACTAAACAGCCACAGTACATAAGTGGAATTGAAAATGTAAACAATGGAGGTCGTCATAAGGTTATGAACCAACATTGCATATAATATAATTTTATTTTACTGAAACAAATCAAATGCTAGAAAAAAATGTATATCCATAAGGAACAGTATAAGATCACTCTCTAAATATACTTCAATCTAAATTCAGAGATCAAAATTTGAAGGAAAAAAAAATAAAAAATCAATACCTGAGTTCCCCATTGGCCTTTCAAGCAAGAATCGACAGTAATTTTCCCATCTCTGCCATACATCAACTCTTTAAGACCATCAATTTCATTCTCATCATAAACATAGATCTTCAAAGAAAGTTGATTTCCAAAACCTCTATTAGGCCAAGCATTATTAACAAAATAAAGATCCTGCGATGATGATGATGATTTGCTGATAGAAGAGGTGGAAGAGTAATTATTAGGGCAAGATTGATTGAAAATTCTTGTAAGAAAGAATGTAACTGTAATTAGAATCAGGGCAAGGATTTGATTTGTTCTTGTGCATACTGCTTGATTATTTGACGTGAAGTTGTTTCTGGTTTTATTTGAACTTGCCATCATTTGATATACACTCCCTTTAATTCCCCGTTCAATTCTCCTCTGAACTGAGTTTTGTTTAACAGTGGAAAAATGATAATTCGAGGATCAGTCGAAAAAATGGGGCATTAATTTGGACATGCTCTGTCGGTTTGCTGTAAACGACATCGACATTTGATTTACTTGGGCTTCCTTTTTCATGTCCAGTAACTCCATACAAAATCTTTTGAGCTTTCTTCTGTCGGTTTCAAGACACCGAGAAGCTTATTTGCTTCACTCTTCATGATTTTTCAAGTTTGTGCCTAGGTTCCTATCTAAATGTTGTTTTTGTTGGAACACTGTCACTAGCACTGACAATGGCAGTTGGTGAATCGACCATGGAAACTCTTGATGATGGTAGAAACCAGTGGGTTGTGCACATTCTAATAATGGCAGCTGCAACAACTTGAGCTACACGTGGATATTCGTCTATAACTTCCAGGATTAGTCACAAATCTGGGCTCAACGTATTTTCTTATTGTCTTGTTCGTCCTAGGCAACGTAATAATGCAGTAACATAGGAATATTTAGGATTTCTAGTTTAACTACTTACGAAATGTTACAAGGGGTTAGTCAATTGAGATTTATAGGGAATTTTGGAGACATTTCAAATCTCTCATTAGTCGATAAGGAGTTTATAAATCTATGAGAGTTTTTGTTATTGTATCGACACTCTTGCATGTAAATGAAACTTTTGCATCGAAAAAATAAAAATTTAAGGTTGTTTTACATGTAACATGGCTTCTCTTGTGCACGTCAGAAACATGAATTTTTGGTGAATTTCGTGTAATAATCAATTTGTATTTGGTAATTGGTGCAGGGCTTAGGAGAAAAAGATCCTAACTAAATTGGAGTCTATAGAGATTAATTTGGGCCTGTGATTATAAGACAAAAAAGAATAATTTGAAGTAAAATGGATAACCACTTATCCAATTATTTTACTAAATGGCAAAACTACCCCTGATTGATTAGTGCTAATTTGGGTGATTAAATGATGTTTAATCAAGTTAATCCTGAAATCAACTACCATTAATTCATCATCAAAACTTGAAAAAAAATAATTTTTTCTAAAACTCGGTCCAGAATCGGCTGATGTTAGCGCAGTTGTAAACCGATTCTGGGTTGAGTTTTTTCAAAGGATGAAGTAAACCCGTAATCGGTTTTTTTTAATACCCAAATAAACCGATTATAGGAATCGTTGTTTATATATGCCCACATAATCCGATTATACCTTACTTTCAGAAACAAAATATTCATTACATAGCTTAGGAAATTAACGCATTACATATATAGGATTTAGTATGGGTATTCTAGAATTTGACACATCAAATGTTCGTCAATGAACCTCCGAGCACGTCGGTACAACGTCGTATATTCTTTGTGGTGAATGAACTTAGTTTCCCTATTACGAATTCTCCATATCCAATTGAAACGTTCCAGCTGAAATTCAATGAATTCTTAAATGTTAGTATGAGAACTTTTAACGATGACATAAGTATAAATATTATCGAATTACTCACTTTTTTCCTATGAGGAGCTTGTGGATGATAGTCGTACACCATATTTCTAACTTTTACGTACTCTCGCATTGCACTTTTTATGTAGTTGAACCGAAATGCCAAGTCTCTCCATTTGTGTTTATTGGGATTCCCGGTAAGCCCGTAAAAGAACTCTTTAACTCTCTTCCAAAACATTGAATGGATTTCATTCGAACGTTCACGGAATGTATTAGCAAACGATTTAACAAGACACAAATCTTCATACGGTTCCCATTCCATTTTCTAGGCTAGGTGTGTGATATGGGAGTGGCTCAAAAAGGTTGTCCTTATATAGATAAGGACTCAACGGCTATTTTTTTGAAAATTTAATTCAAACAATCGGAGTTTAGGTATGTCCACATAGTCGGATTGCGTCCTTGCAAAATCATATAAAATGTGCCTCTCAATAATCGGATTTTAATATTGCGCATGTAATCTGATTCTTGGCAAAAAAAGTGAGAGAAGAACTGCCACTTTTCCTTGCAAGAATCGGATTACATGTGATGCCAACATAGACCGATTATGAAGGTTGTCAAAATCTGCCTCTCAATAATCGGTCTTTAATATGTCACTTGTAATCCGATTCTTGTCAAAAAAAAGATACAGGAACATTGTCACTTTTCCTCACAAGAATCGGATTACATGTGATGCCCACATAAACTGATTTCTAAACTGATTTCAAGTCAGAATCGGACTTGAAAAGTATCATTATAAACCAATTCTGAAAACTTAAAAACCAGGTGAACAAAATTTCCCGAATCGGTCTATGTGGTGCGCATTCAAAACCCGATTCTGAAATTGTACCCCTGGAGAATTGTCAAAATTGGATTTTATACTGGTAAATGTAAACCGATTGTGACAGAAAAAACTTCCAGAGTCATGCATTTTTTGCGCACGCACATTGTAGTTGGTTCTTTTGTCGCGTCTTAGACAAACTAATGTAGCACAAAACATGATTGATAGAGGTGAAAGCAAACTAGTTGTTGGAGATAAGAAGAGACTTTAAGTTCCGTCAGAAACTTAACAAATCTGATTGAGAAATCAAGACTTGAGTTTTAATGATCGATAATAAAGATAATTCAATAATAAGATGTGATTTTCTAAATAAAGAGACCTAGTCTTTATATAGGCTTAGATGAACTGATTAAAATAAAGGAAAAAGAAATTATACCTAAATTAGGAAAGTAAAAGACTTGCAAATCAAGTAAGCTAGACAAAGTTGATTACAGAATGGAATCAACTTGTCAAAGTTGCTTCAGAAGATTGGGAGCAACTAGTCATAGTTGCTTTAGTCGAAAAGGGATCAACTTGTCATAGTTGATGTTGTCTTGAAGTAAAGGATGTCCTACATCAGTCCCCCTTTCTTGAAAGAAACTCGCCCTCGAGTTAGCTAATAAGAAAAACTTCATTCTCTCCAAATATTGCTCTAAGTTTCGAGTTGTCATCACAGAATATGAGTTCGCTTCTTCCATGGAAGTTGTAGATTCCGCATTTACCGTCTTACCACGATCAAACACAAATCTCATAGCTCTAGAGATCATAAAACAAAGTAGCCAAGAAATGTTGCCCAGAACATCACAAAATGTGTGTTCAAGTCGTTAGCGGTGATAATGTAAACCATGCCAGCAACGTCCACCATGAGTACATCATATGTATCTCCCAAGTTCTGAGGTACTCCTTCGAAAACGCATTCAACTGACTCGTTCCTTCGCTGGTCCAAGAATAGCTCATTGATTTCGGTATCAACATTTCTGTTTTGAAATAGCATCGACCAACCAAGTCTTCTAACCTCGACATAACGTCTAGCTTCAATAGTAATATCTAGAAGTGTTCCGAATGCAACAACAGGTGGAGAAAAGAATGTCGCATTAAAAATGTAATTGAACCATTCGCAGATGATAAACTGATCTTTTAGTTTGATTACCATGTCATACTGTTTTGTAGTTGTTGAGATTACTTTCCCTCTTTCAATATAGTTGCCAATGTTGTTATCCTGAAAAACAAAATCAAAAATAGATGTCTGACTGAACCCAAACTTCGAAAATAGAAAATCATTAAGTTGTGATTTCTGTTTATGGTCTCCAGAATTGGCCTTAAAGGATTTGTAGGCTTCGGGACTTTCTATTATAAAATTTTCCACATCTTCAAAAAGCTTTTCAAGGTCGAAACATGCATTCACCATAAGCACATTACCCTGTGCAGCTAATTTTATACACCCTGAAAGTGCAGTAGTATTGATTTTCAAAGCATTCAAAAACGTCAAGTGGAGCGGCGGTTCTGGATGTGAAACTTTGTTGCCATCTGGACCCGTGAAGCAAAAATGGTAATCTGTAAAGCTATTTCTCAAATGATATGCATCAAGAAACGCATGTTTGAAATTATTTTCTTTTGGGTTCCTCTTCACCAGTATTGTGCACCCTTCTCTGAGATGGTGTTCGCATCCATATAGTTATGTGATGTATCCAAGGCAACAGCACCAGTCCATAATTCACGTTTAGAAATTTTCCGTTCCTCTCTTTTAAATTGTCCACTAAAATCATTTATGAGACCACTCTCCTTATTTCGTATCTCAATAACTTCATAAATATGTGAACCAATCGTAGGAATTAAACGAAACACCAAGACTGTCGTACCGTCCATAAAGTCTACATTAGACATACGATTATGGAGATCAATGAGAGTATTAGTTTTCTGAAACTTCGAGTAGGAAGAAAAACTAGAACCATATCTTCCTAAATTTTTACTGCCATGAAGGTTCACAGATAGGACGATAAGACGCCATGGACTCGTACAGCAACTAAGTACTGATTCAAAACCAAAACCAGAAATGTCACACATCGCTATTATTAAATCCATCAGATGCTTCACTTTGGTATCCAACACTTTTGTGGAGCCTAGAGAACGGTACTCCCTATAATGGAAAACGGATGCGCCGGTACGATGATGAGACATATTCCATGAAAACAGAGAGACAAAACCAGACGTAATTGCTATGATACTTGGAACATTTGTTTCCCTTCCATGACCTTTGTCACGATCATTTAATGCAACAACGTCGTTCATGTGCACAACAATTTCAAGAATATTTAAATTTGATGAAACCAACATTTAAATTTGGGATTTTTGTGTTAATTTTGTTTTGATGGGTTTTTGTGTTACTTTTATTTTGATGGGTTTTTTGTGGAAGAATGGTAAGACCTCTGGGTTATAACTCGCGGACCTCAGAACACATGGGTTTGTTTTAGCAGCAACTCCATAAGACCATCGTTACATACTGGAGCGAGAAAAACATTTGACTGTTCACTACCGATGCAATTCACTTCTACACCAGATAATGTTTTATAGCCAAGAGAAAAATGACAAGGCATGGTGTTCTCACAGTGGTGAGATGTAAGAAAGATCACCAACTGCAGTGGCAACGAGGTGATAATCTCCATGACTTCTGTACGATATTCAAACCGACACTCTTGATCTATTATTAGAGCAACTGCATACAAACTAAAGTACGAACCTGGAGAGTACTTCTGGCAATGCAAAGAAGATGGAATTTTGCACCTGCCATATTGCAGATGATCATTAAGAAATCCAATGGTTGTCAAAAGATCACTGTAAGGGTTCAATTCCAATAATAAATTTCTGTAACTCTTGATAGGCACCCATTTAAAAACATAACTTCTATGCAATGAACGAAATCCGACACTTGGTATCAACAATTCCAGTTTCGTGACAGATGATAAGATATCAACACAATTACTTGCCGAACTGTCTAACCAAAGTGCAGCATGAGTAGAGTAAAATTCATAGTTTCTTATAGAATTAATTCCACTGGAGCATAATGGACTAACTTCCGAATCTTTTGCTCTGGTTAACTTCTCCGAGTTCGACAATATTCTACCACGGACTTTTCCGGAGTAATTTTCTATACTTATAGCAGAAATTAGCCAAAGAAACTCTCTGTGATTTCTCAAATACAAGATGTTGTTGAAGTTGCCATGCCAAGACTTAAAAACAACATGATTTTTCAGCAAAGTCCAGTTCGGATCAACCTGAACTATAGTGCTTGGTTTGTTAACACCAATCAACACAACATCATGGCCAAGTGTGCTTATTGGATTAATTCTTAAATCTTCTGCTAATGAATCTCTTTCGGCTTTTGAGAATATACGGCTGCAAATTCTTCCGGCATAATTCTCAGTAGTTATATCTTCTTGATATTGACATACAAACTCATCCACGGAAATATAAGGCGGCACAAAAGAATTTTCATATGATGATTCAGTACGTTCTGCCTTGTTAGGGAATGTATGGAATACCATTCGTATATCTCGATGAGCAACAAATTGATTAATCTCAACTATAGACAAAGAGAATAAATCTTTAGCAGAATCTATTAAATCATTAGGGTTCTCGAAATTTGAAGACTTACCTTTAGGCTCGAACGAATCATCCATCACCTATTCAACTTGATTTCCTTCATCCTTACGAGAGGTACTTATATCTTCCTCTTTGTCAACTAAAATAGCCGAAATATCTCCAGCACCCCAAGATGACAACAAATTCTCTTGAGTTGACGACGACACTTCATTAACCTGTTTTTCTTCATCCTTTTGCGAAGTTTCTTTTTTATTCTCCTCGCCAACTGATGTGTTCGAAACAGTTATAGAACCATTAGAAAACGATAACTCCTCTTGAGTTGATAATGAAATATCTTTTAACTGACGGTCATCTTTCTCTTCAAAATATTTTATGAGAGCTTTGATTCTTGTTTCCTCGGTGTCAAGCTTAGTTTCAATATTTGTAAACGAAGTTTGAAGAGATTTCAAGAGTTCTGCGATTTCAGCTAGGGTAGGAGATTTATCTGCCATTGAAAAGCAAAGTATGGTTGTTGTTTTTTTAATAGGGTTTTGAGTTTAGCGAAAGCGGTTATGGATCGGTTTCTAGATAAGAATCTAAAAACTCTGTATCTGATACCAACTAATGTAGCACAGAACAGGATTGATAGAGGTGAAAGCAAACTAGTTGCTGGAGATGACAAGAGACTTTAAGTTGCGTCAGAAACTTAACAAATCTGATTGAGAAATCAAGACTTGAGTTTTAATGATCGATAATAAAGATAATTCAATAATAAGATGTGTTTTTCTAAATAAAGAGACCTAGCCTTTATACAGGCTTAGATGAACCGATTAAAATAAAGGAAAAAGAAATTACACCTAAACTAGGAAAGTAAAAGACTTGCAAATCAAGTAAAGTAGACAAAGTTGATTACAGAATGGAATCAACTTGTCAAAGTTGCTTCAGAAGATTGGGAGCAACTAGTCATAGTTGCTTTAGTCGAAAAGGGATCAACTTGTCATAGTTGATCCTGTCTTGAAGTAAAGGATGTCCTACATCACAAACACAAACAATTTTCAAAAGAAACCAGATTCAGTCATTCATAAACTAGGAATATAACCAAACATTATTCGACAATAAGTTTAAGACATAAGTTTTGAGACCATAATTATCTATAGTTAAATACATAAGTTTGAAACTATTCATTCATCAACATCCCCACCACGACCACGACCACCTCGTCCTCGTTTAGCATGTTAGGCGTTGCTCGATGCACCTTCAGAATACTTTTTTGGGGGGACTTCTTCCTCTTTTTTTTGGCTCCTCCTCCTCCACCGGTTCCCCAAACTTTGCACCCGCTTCCACATCTTTGAGACTGTTCAATTCATCGATCAGCTTTTCATTGGCATTAACATTTTTCCCTCCCCTGATAGTTATTTGTGCTTAGGTTATCAAGTGCCCGACTCGTCTTCTCTGTTTCCATTTGAGAAACAACAAACATTAAACAAATAATGCTAAAACAATTAACAAAACCGTAATTGAGAAATAATACGCACCAGGAATTCGAGAGTTGTATCTTTGTCCTCTATCCGGGGCCTCATATCTACTCGTATCACTCGAGTATGCGAAATATTGAGGTACCACGACATGTAACCCGGAATTGCCTCGTCATCTGTTTTCAATCGACCATCCATAGCATATCCGTTGTACCTTCTTTCATCCCAATATTTACATGTTGGTAAAGGGTCGTGAACAATCTCAATATCATTATCATATGACTTAGTTTTTTCTCATCGATTTTAAACTTCTTGTGCTCCTGTGGGATTTTTTGTATGTATCTGCATTGTCTTGCGACTCTCATCGGGTTGTACATTACATATCCTCTTGGGTGAAACAACATCCCAAAATAACAATTTTGCTCTTCGCACCCAACCATCTTTCCTTTTCCTTTGGCCAAACTAGAGCTGGAAAACGGGCGGGACGGGGCTGGCTTGTGACCAACCCGCGGGTTACGGGTTAATACAAGCCTAAGCTTGCGGGTTGAAATTCTTCACGGGTGGTCATTTATCCAACCCGTGCCCGTCCCGGGTAAAGCTTGCGGGTTCACGGGTGCTCACGGGTTAACTGATTTTTTTTGAGTCAACTCGCCAGAAATGGATTTCTGGGCTATTTCCTTCCACATTCAGACCATCTAAAGTTCCTTTCCTACAACCTAAGTACCTAACATTCATCCAATTCATTTGGTATATCAATTCAAAAACTCAAAATTGCAAAACTAAACTAATTTTTCATTTAAAGAAACACAGACACATTCAGGCCATCTAAAGATCCTTCCTGCAACCTAACATTCATCAAATTCGAACTCAATTCAATCAACGGATTCAACACCAATAAAATTTACTCATCTTCTCAAACGGGAAAAGGGAAAACACATATAATAGGTTTTTACTGTTCAGGGAATTGAAAATCATCGATTCCACAAAATCAAACAAGAAAATGCTAGAAATCTAGCTCCAGTTCACACTAAAAACAGACTACGTATTCTTGCTATAAGCCTCTAACCTTCATCAATCTCTTCAATCTTCATCTTCAATAGAGAACAACAACTTCTTGTTCTTAAACAACAGAAAATTTTCATAGTACTGACCACCACCTCTTACAAATTGTACATACAAATTGAATCACAACCCTAATCTTCTTCTTCTATCATAAACTCAATTATCTTCTCAATTTCATAAAACCACAAACTCAATTGAAGCCCTAATTTCTTCTGGATTTCTCAATTCCAGTTCTTCACTGAAATTAGCCCTAACTATTAGTATGAATGTATGATAATCTTCTTCTTCATATTCTACTTTTAAAACCCACCCTTAATCACTCAGTTTCACTTCCAATCTCCAACTCAGAACCCACATCAGTAGCCGACTAGATCACTAGAACTCAACCCAAAAACAAAAAGAAAAAGAAAAGTGAAGAAGCAAATAGCCACATCAGTTACTTGAGCTCAGATCCATTATTGTTAAGCTTAGATTTACACATGCAAAGAAGAACAAATGAATAAAAGAAAGTAAAAAGAAGATGGAGGTGGTGTTGGATGCGCAGAGGAAGAGAGTAGAGTGGAGAAGAAAAAAGATAGGAAAGAAAGAAAACGAATTATTTAGGGTTTTTTGAGTTTTATATCACAAACGAACGGACATGATTAAAGGTAGTAATCATACGGTTGAATTATTAGGAGCGTACGGGTTGACAGGTTTAACCCGAGGACTTACGGGCCGGGACGGGTTAACCCGTTTTCTCACAAGCCGTTAATTCTCCAACCCGCACCCGGCTTGTTTAGGGCCAAGCCGGGACAGGCGCGGGTTTTTCACGGGCCGGGCGGGTCAACCCGCGGGTTTTTGGCTGGTTTGCCAGCTCTAGACCAAACCCCCCTTGTCAGGGTCAAAGACAACATCTTTCGTCGTCAAGTTGTCCAACTGGCGTCTCAACTTCAGATAAACTGCATCTTGGGACTTTTCCTTACTCTTGTAGATGTACATGTCCCTATACGAGTTACCGTCCCATTCCTTGTTCTCAAAATCCCTTGCAGCAAATATTGGGAATTGCAAATATATTCACACCTGCAGAAAAGCCATATTCCTTCCGATTTAGTTCCTGTCAGCCCTAGAAGACTTTCTCAACTCGTTCAACGAGTGTGCAAGGATGGCGGCGCCCCAAGAGTATTTGTGAATCTTATCACATGGTTACAACAGCTGAATAAAGTTGGCGTTCGCACGGGCACCGGAAATGTCGGGAAAGATAACAGATCCCAGGACGTATATGACATACGCATTGGCGGTGGCGAAGATAAGTTTATTGGTCACCTATTTTCCCTTAGCACGAAGTTTCTTTGTTCCACTGAAGAGTGCCCTCGACTTCGAGAGATGGAATATCCTCTGCTTTGATTTACCTACTAGCATTTGTGACTTGGTCATCTCCTAATCCTATTGGAACACTTCCTTGGTGAACGCGTAAATCTTTTCCCACTCAAGCTCTTGTGCGTACTCTTTGTGCTTTACGGCTGTACCATATATGCTTAACCCGGTAATGAACTTCGCATCATTTGGAGTCATCGTCATTTCGCCAAACGGAAGATGAAAAGTATTTGTTTCCCCGTAATATCTCTCGGCAAAGGCAGAACAAAGAGGTTTGTCGTAACCAAGATCCAAATTCTCGACCGCAGGCAACAGCCCCGTAGATTGGATTAGATCGATTACTTCCTCAAATTCTCCGATGGTTGATTCTATTGCTTGCAGTGTCCAGCTCTTCATCATAGTCCCTGACGTTCCTGGCTTCATACGACGAACGACATCCTTTTGATCCTATAAAACAAAACAAATTCGATGGACAATAATCAAAACACTACACGGATAATAAGTTTTATGTTACATAGCATAAAGTTTAGGTAGTTACTATGGTATGGCAGACGACCGCGGCCCAACTCTCTTTGTACCCCCATAACACCCGTCCTCCATCACCGAGTAACCCTAAAACAGGATCATTAGGGCCGCGAGGAAACATCTTCTCCGGGTCGGGAATGTGGTCCCCTTTCTTCTTCTTTGGACTATCTTTCTTGCCGTCTGTCTGACCTTGTTCTTGAGCGTCTCCTCCTTGGAATTGTTTTTGAACTTCTCTTATCTCTCCATCACCTTCATCCTCACTTTCTTCTCCATCATCCTCATCCTCATTTTATTCTCCATCACCTTCCTTGCCACTATTTTATTCTTCATCACCTTCCTCGCCACCACTTTATTCTTCATTAACTTCCTCCTCGCCACTTTCTTCTTTAGCAACTTCTCTATCACCACTTCCTTCTTCAATAAGTGTATCAGCCAGCCGTAAGTCTCCTATAAGGACCGACAGACCTGCCTTTAGCGCGTGCGAGTGGCTCCTAGCAGCTTCCCGAGAATAGCCGGTCACGCTCCTTTTAAGACATTAAGTTCCACGACTAACTTAAACGAGCTTTGTACAATGATGCTTCACATATATCGATTATTTTGAGATGCTTGCTTAAAAGCGATGCTTTACATGCATCGAATACATACGATATTTTATGGTTTCACGAACAACTTAGTTATTTAACCTAATAGCGTTACATGTTATTCTTTGCAGCAAGTCTCATGACTTGACTCGTCACACATGACCACCCGTCGCATGGCTTGCGCGTGATTGGTCAAAATAACTAGGTCTTGCAAATAGGACCACTCAGCAACTTGCTGCATATTTTCCCACGAAAATACTCGAGACAACAAACATGTCACGAACTGGGGGATGATCATCAGGGTATTGGTCTGGAGATTTACAGTGTGTGGCGTGAAAAACACCCATTATGAAAGAGTGTCAGGAAAGCGGACAGTTAGTGGCGACAGAGAAATAGTGGGTGTAAACTGACCCGTCTTCCCCTCATAGTAGGGACGTGGTTTTCTACATTTTCACACGATCCCACTTCTCCATCACTTAACCACTCCCACTTCTTATGAGATCAGGGTGCGTTCAACTATGACTTGCATAAATAGGTTTCAACTTGTTTCAACCAACAACAGAGTTTTGGTTATCAACACAAGTATCCAGAAAAACACCAAGAACTGATAGCTCAGATTCCGCAAGCCATTTCCATATTCTGATACAAGTCATAAACAACCACACCTTTAGAGTTAACCATTCTGATCTGAACACCTTCTTCGCTTCCCTCCCTAAGATCAACCCTTCTCCTTCATTTTGTGACCGAAGCAAGACTGGAACGGCCATTTCTTGGTTTAGGCCAGGATTGTAGAGATTGATCTCTCGAATCTAAAGTACTCCCGTGCAGTGCATTTGTTTAGGGTTTGACTTCGTTTCTCATCAACACACCCAAATTAGCCAAAATCAGCAGAATCAGTTTTTACCCCAAAACAACTGGCGACCATAGTGGGAGATTAATCTCTTGGTTGCGAAGTTAATTTCTCAATTTTAATTTCAATCTTCCCAATTTCAAGATAGTGGATCTTAGGTCTGGATCAGCAACTAATCCCGATGTTACTGCTGAAAACACCCCTGGCGTCAACACTCCTGCTGGTGACAGCAACGTACCGCCTTCCAGCACAATCAACGCATCTAGTGGTGTTACATCCTCCACCACTAATACCAGCGGCTCAGGAAATGTTCCCTCCGGCGTGACACCTCCTATCACCAGAGCAAGAGCCGCTGCCACCCTTCCTAATGTTTCTTCGAGCGTAACGCCCCCAATTGTTACCAGAGCCACTGCCACTCCTCCTTCAGGACGAGAGGCCGGAGGAGCCAGAGGAATCCAACCTCTTATTACATTGTTTATTTGATGGAAAGACAAGAAGATCTTGCCAAATCTCAGACGGACATGGCTACAACTCGGAAGGAGATGCTCACTTTTCTCAAGACGCTAACGGAAATATTACCACCAGAACCGTGTCGACCCCAAATGGAGCAGACAAGGAACACTTTCATGACACCTGGCGCGAGTACTTTAGCAGGGCGTATATTTATGGATGCAGAAGTTCGTGTAGCTCCTGAACGACCAACAAAAAGGAATCCACAGTCCAACTTTATCACACGAGAGTACTTGGAACGACTTCTCCAGAATCGAGGCAGAGAAAATCCATCCACCATTCATCAACATCAACCTCCTTATCCTCCTGATGTGCAAAGAATTCCCTTTCCAAGAGGATATTCTTCTCCCCAGTTCTCCCTTTACGACGGTACTGGTAACGCTCGTGAACATATCTCTCGTTTTTTGGAATCACTAGGGAAGCATGAATACAACCACGTCCCCCGCCTGAAAGAATTCTCAAAATCACTCACTGGAAGGGCGTACACCTGGTACAACAACATCGCACCAAAAAACATAGCCAATTGGTGTGAAATGGTTACCGCTTTCTATAAGAGGTATTTCTTTGTGTCTGAGCAAATCACTTTATCATACTTGGGAAGGATGTTTCAGCGAAACAATGAACATCCAAATGATTATGTCAAGAGATTCAGGATTCAAGCGCTAGATTTTCATGATCCAAATGTAACTGAGCTGAACATCAATTGGTGGAGTTGTGCATTAATGGAATGGTACACGTGTATCGCGCTTTACTGGAGAACCTGCGCTTCCAAACATTCTTCGAACTTCATGAAGCTGCTAAGCGGTCGGCCACAACAGCACCATCCTTGCTAGAAAGGACCCGGCCCGCCAGGAATGAAGATGCACGCGAGACTCGAGGAAACATTTCTTTTTTCTTAATCATGAAATTTTATTACTGAAATTTTCATTTACATCTTACAGAAGGCACAGAGATTTTCAAGGCATGAAAAATCAAAAACAAACTAAAAACCTTAAAAGCCCATTATGCTCAGCCCACTAACACAACAGTTGTCAAGGCATTTTAAGGCAACTCAGTAACTAACTTACAAAAAGTTTAGAATATGAAATACAAATCATCCTCATTTTCTAGCTTACCTAGAAACTGAGTTTTTTCTTAAAAATAGTGTACTTCCCCTTTACTAAGAAGAGCACCTCTCTTGGACAGTTTATCAGCAGAAAAGTTAATTTCTCTGCATGAGTGTCTGAATGTGATTGCAGGTATAGCTCTTCTAATTTTAATCCATCTGTTCTGTATTATCCAAGGTACCTTGTCATTTAGGAATGCCAATATCACAGTTTTAGAACCCAAGCTGAAACATACATCCTTCAATCTTTTTGATACAGCCCACTCACCTGCAATGATTAATGCCATCACCTCTGCCAAGTAGTTTGTCGCAATCCCCAAACCACCTGAAATTGCACCCATATGATCTTCATAATGGTTTCTGGCAATAAAACTTATTCCTTCCATTCTTGGATTACCTTGAGATGCACCATTACAACAAATGAGAGTTTGGTTCTGAGTAGAAAAAGTAAAGAAACATTGCTTCACTCTGACAGTATGCACTTTTATCCCTGAGATCCCAAAATGTAACATTATATGCAGGTCAAACATATTACCCCACATCTTACCTCTCATCCTGACACTTCTTTCTTTTGCACATCTATGAATTTTCATTTTCATTTTATCCACAGATGGAGTAGCTTCATCATAAATCACATAATTTCTTGTAAACCACAATTCCACCATAACATTGAAGGCACATATGAACCATATCTCCTTAATGGCTGGACTTTTCCCTTTTGAAAATTTCAGAATTTCATCAAAACTACGAGGACAAGAAGAATGGAAAATCCCACACAACCAATGCCATACACGTTCACTAAATTCACATTTCCACATAATATGCTCCATTGTGTCTTGAGCTTTGCCACACAAATAACATTTAAAAACAGTTGAGAAGCCTTTCTTTCTTACTGATTCCTCAGTTGCACAGGCACCTCTTAATATCTTCCATAAGTTTGTAGATGTGTAAGGATGAATACAAGGTTGCCATACCTAGTGAGCCCAAGTTTTAACAGGATACTTCTTCCTGATCATTTGAGCAGCATTTGACACAGTAAAATTCCCTGTTTTTTCCTTGGCCCAAATTTTTCTATCCTTCTAAAACTGGCAGCTCACTAGCATCAAAATATTGTAGCAATTTTGCAGGAACACACCATTCACCATTATGAATTAAATCCTTTACTCTCATTGTGCCATTCTGCATAATATATGAATCCAGAGAATGCCTCTCAATCGGAGCATAGTCTTTTATCCATTTATCTCTCCAAACTGATATATTTTCACCATCACCCACAATCCATCTGCTCCCTTCTTGTACCTCAGAAATAACCATTTAAGTCCTTGCCAAATTGAAGAATTTTTATGATATTTAATCCAATCACCATTCTTGTCTTTGTATTTAGATCTCATAAACATAGTCCATTCCACATCTTCATTCTCAATTTTCCAGAGTAACTTCATTAGTAAAGCTTTATTTATAACTTCAAGTTTTCTCAATCCTAATCCCCCTTCTTCCACTGGAGAATTAACTTCATCCCACTTGACAGTCACTAATTTCTTCACTGAAGGATCCCCTGACCATAGGAAGTTCCTGATAATTCTTTCATAAACTTGAATCACACTCTTGGGCCATTTGTATACTGACATTTGTAAATGGGCATACTGCACAAAACAAATTTTACCAAAGTTAGTCTTGCAGAAAAAGCTAGTAGCTTACCCATCCATATCCAGCTAACATTTTTTGCATCATTTCAACAATCCCACATGTTTGGTGTGATTTGACTCTTCCTTGATTAAGAATGACCCCAAGTACTTGTCTGGGAAATGAGATAACTCCATCTGCATTTGCTCTGCAATACTGTTTTGTCTTGAAATTGATACACCTCCCACAAAGCATTTGCTTTTGGCATTATTAACTTCTTGACTTGAAGATCTTTGGTATTTATATAACAGTTCAATTAAATTTTCTAAAGTTCTTTTGTGGGTTAAATTATGTTTGGAAGGCGCATTTGGGGGTATATTTATGCTCAATACCACGACTTCCAAATACTTATATAAACTACCCCCAAATTTCCAATATACCAGAGCCGGGTATTATCTAATTAGCGAATTCCGAATGTGTCCCAAAGAATCTGTCGCACGTATGTCGCGGTTCAATGGCCGATATAAATCATGAAAGTACTTCATTTTACTATTTTGTTTCTCTCTTTTCAAATATTGGGCGAGTATCTCCTAATAGAAAGCTTCAAACCCTAGTTATTTTGGTGCAAATTGTGTTTGAAAGGCACATTTGGGGGTATATTTATGCTCAATACCACGACTTCCAAATACTTATATAAACTACCCCCAAATTTCCAATATACCAGAGCCGGGTATTATCTAATTAGCGAATTCCGAATGTGACCCAAAGAATTTGTCGCACGTATGTCGCGGTTCAATGGCCCATATAAATCATGAAAGTAATGCGTTTTACCATTCCGTTTCTCTGTCTTCAAATATTGGGCGAGTATCTCCCAATAGAAAGCTTCAAACCCTGGAGTAAAGGTTTTGTGGGTATATCTCTAGTAAACCCTCCCGAGATTATTACTCGGACACTAGGGCCACCTAGAGGTTTAAAGGCTTGTTGCACACGCTAACTGCAATCGCGATGCCTGCGACAGTGAGTTGGGATTTTTATTTTTTATTAGTTTTGCCCGAGGACTAGCAAAATATAAGTTTGGGGGTATTTGATAGACACATTTTTGTGCCTTTATTAGTTCTGAAAATATATATTGTTGGTGCTTATTTGTACTGATTTTGATATTTATTGTATTTTTTAGGTACATCAATAAAATGGGCTCTGGCGAAGAAAAGGACTTCCCATTAAAAAATTGCTCCCTTTTTTTAAGGAAAACAATACTCTTACTTGTTCAGTTTGACCTATTTTGCCTCCCTGGTTTGAGGACTAGGCATATTATTTATTAAGGCCTATCACTATAAGACAAAAATAGATATTTTGAAGTAAAATGGAAAATTCCTTATCCAACTATTTTATTTAACAGAGAAATTACTCCTGATTAATTAGTGTTAATTCGAGCGATTAGTTGATGTTTGATCTTGTTAACCTAGAAATCAACTAATCTTATACCATCATCAAAACACAAAAAAAGTTTGACTTTTTTTTTTTTGAAAAAACTCAACCCCTAATCGGTTGGTGTTCGTGCACTCGTAGACCAATTCTGGGTTTCGTTTTTTCAATTAACGTAGAAAATCCATAATCGTTCTTATTAATGTACACATAAACTGATTATTAGTTACGGATGTTATAAATACACACATAGATCGATTATATGATACTTTCAGAAACAAAATATTCATTAGGTAATTTAGGAAATTAGTGTATTTCAGAGGACAATTTAGTATGTGAATTCTTGAATCTCGCACATCAATACATCGTCAATGAACCTCCCAGCATGACGATACAACACCACGAATTCCTTGTGGTGAATGGACTTCTTTCCCCATTACGGATTAAACATATGCCATTAAATTGTTCCAGCTGCAGTTGAATGAATTATTCAATGTTGTATGCAAACATTAAACGATGAGATAGATATTAAAATATCGTATTACTCACTTTTTCAAGAGGAGAAGCTTGTGGATGATGGTCGTTCATCATTTTGCTAACTTTAACATACTCTCGTATTGCTCTTTTTATGTATCTGAATCGGTACATTAAGTCTCTCCACCTACGTTTTTTTGGATTCGTGGTGCGCTCATAATAGAACTCTTTGAATCTCTTCCAAAACACTGAATATAGTTTGTCGGGACATTCGTGGAAGGCGGGAATGGACGATTTCACGAGCTGCATATCTTCTTCCGGATCCCATTCTATTTTCTCGGCTCTATCTGAGTAGTGTGTAATATAGGAATGTCTCAAAGAGGTTGTCCTTATATAGATAAAGACTCAACGGCTATTTTTTTTCGAAATAAATTCACACAATCAGATTTTAGATTTGTCCACATAGACTGATTTTGGCCTTACAAAATCATTTATAATTTTCCTCGTCACAATCGGCTTATAATATTGCACCTGCAATCCGATTCTTGTCAAAAAAAGATACAGGAAAAATGTCAGTTTTCCTTACAAGAACCGGATTACATGTTCATCATAATATTGCACATGTAATCCGATTCTCCGTATTCATCGTCATTCCTCTAATAGTTTTAAGCGCCAAACAAATATTGTCACTAACACTGACAATGGCGATTGGTCAATTGACCATAGAAACTCTTACTTTTGGTGATGGTGCACAAATGACGAATAAACAAGCGTGTAGTGCACGTTCTAATGATGGAAGCTCCAAATAACTTCGAACAGGGGTTTTTACTTTTGAACAAGGGTTTTTACTTGAGATGCACGTGGATATTCTTCTATAACGTCGAGGATTAGTTGTAAGTTTGCACGAATAGAGCCTAGAAAATGGAATGAGATCCTAAAGAAGATATGCAGCTCGTGAAATCGTTCATTCCCGCCTGATTGATAATTTTTTTGTCTCCTGCTGAATTGGGAAGTTAGTTGTAATCGGTCACAAGCTACCTTTGGGAAGCAAGGTGTAACCGGTCACAAGCTACTTCGGGAAGCAAGGTGTAACGGGTCACAACCTACCTTGACATACCAACGCTTGGTGGGTTCCATCGATCTATGCTCTAACATTTGGAAATGTAGATGTAGAGTTGTTTAGTAATACAAAAACTCAACGCTAACATGGTCATTCGGCAATTAAGTTACTACATTGCACACCATCATTGAAGTACTTCTTCAGTGAATGACTGTTAAACCCTCAAAAGTGGCACTACTCCTGATGGGGTTCCAGTTTATTAGGTAGGATACCATAATCCATGTAACCCAGTAAAACTGATATCCCATAGTAACCGTGAAAATTGGGGCACACAGAAAAACACGAGAAAAATTGCTATAACATTGGGGTGGTACAAAAATATGCATTGTATTTGTGTTTCATCAGGGAAGGACCTATAGTAGTGATGAAGGGCTAACTAAGGCTCTAGCCCGTCCGTTATATTATAAGAATTATTTTTGAGTACATACATTTTGTAAGAAAATAAACAACAACCCATATCATATTAAGCCCATAAAAATATGTGTTATTCTGATCATTGCTTAACCGCAGTAGCCAGTAGAAAGCAAATTGATACGATATGTATATTAACTAATTTTTTTTAAATGAGTCAAAATAATGTATACTTAGCGGGAGTGATATTGCAAGTTTACTAAACCTTAGAGTCCAGTTACTTAGATTTAGAGTAATATTGCAAGTTTACTAAACCCTTTATTGTATTTGTGATGTATCTTATATTGAAAAGAATTAAAAAACAATCACAACAAATATATCCATTAAATAGATAAATATCTTGATCAAAAGAAGAAAAATAAACTCACCGGATTGGGGTATACCCAAACTAATTGGGACATATAAAAATTTAAGTAGACTTAGTTAAAAGGCTAAGGGGTGTCAAAACAGAGTAAAGTTACCTAACTGCCCTTGCCAACCTCAAATCAATTCATTTTGCTTCCTAACCTAATGTTCACTACTTTATTTTGTTGTTTGAATGTCAAATGAGATCAGAATGATCGAAATTTTTAATTTGCAGTTATACAGTTGTTGGAGTATCTCTTTATCTACCTTGACAACATATTTAATTTTAGCCGTCTTCTTGTTGAGATGAATATCGTGAAGACTTTTCATCTCTGAAAGTAACATTCACAGGGTCGTCATGGTATTCACCCCAAAACCTTGACGACTAGTTGACGATTATGATTAGTTGTCAGGTTATGAAAATCTGAATCATGCCGATAAATGACTGTCAAAACTGGTTTTTCCTGTGTTCAACTTTGTAATTAGTTGTCAAATTAGGTTTTCAAAACCTTGACGACTAGTTGATGGTCGTCACTTTGATGCATTTCTACCCTGACGATCAACAACTGCCAAAATCGAAAATATCCCGTGTCCATTTTTGCTATTGGTCGTCATGTTTGTGAAACTATATATAACTGTAACAACGTCTGGTAATAGTTAGTCGGCATGGTTGAAATAAATGCATCATGACAGCATTCGATTAACTATTAAAAGTCGTCATTTTGTTATTATACGAACATGACAACCATGCCTGGTCAGCATGTTGTTGCGCACTCGAGCATGACAACTTTTCATGACCTGAATTCTGAATCTCTGAATTCCTTCTGTCATTTGAAAAATTAAACCAACAAAAACTTGTTTTATTCCATTTTGAGAAGTGTTTCACTAGAATAATTCATTTTCGTTACAAAATTCTCGAAAATAATTTTTTTTCCAAACAATTTTTTTCTGACAAGATTCATAAGTTAAATGTAACAAAAACAATAATTAAAATATTTCTAACATTATTCTTAATTCACTGTACCTCCAATTAGTTTAACTAATTTAAATAATTCAATAGATATATGGATAAAGGGCTTTGGATTTTATTTTCAGATGACCATATTTTGCCTAATTCACTGTACCTCCAATTAGTTTGGGTATATCCAATCCGGCAAGTTAAAATAAGATAATTAATAAGGGGAAAGCCACTTTTACTACAGGGAAAGCTGGCTCGATTTAGGATATTTGACTTCTACTTAATATTGGGTGTGTTTGATAATAAGCTTTCCCCCGATCATTTTTTTCTTCTTTGGAGATTACGATCATCTCTGACAGCGAGATGATGAACTTGAAATTGTGATGGGGATAAGAATATTCGTTTACTACATTCCAAAATTGGTTTGTTGTTGATGTTCATCGTATTAAGGAAACTGAAGGGTTTCGTATCTTCTATTATCTTGTTCAGGATTAGACTTGAATTAGCTTTGTGTTCTCTCTCATTTTAAATTAAGCCTATATAAATCAGAATTTGTGTATCGATAATCATCTTCGTGATCGATGAATCACAGAGGTTTTGTTTCAAGGTGGGTGGATCACTTGCGCAGTGGTTTTATTACTCGTATTCTTATGTTCATCGGCTATCTGTAGTCTGTTTATCGACGTTTTTTGTTCGGTTAAATGGGTGTTCGTGTCTGTGATAGACAATCTCTCTTTTATAATGTAAGTCTGAATGGATCATGCGATGCAGTATTTGGTGGAAAAAAAACAAACAGTGTTTGGTGAACGGAATTAAGATTCAAGAACAACTCTGATACTGGAAACTAAAAACAACTCCAAATATCGGCCGATAGGGACTCTCTGCTTTAATAATCTCAGTATTTGGATGTTATTTAGGGTTTGTTAATACGTAATTAATAAAATAAAATTAGGGTTAAATGGAGGTGGATGTGCGGTATTATGGGAAGATTATAGGAAACTAAACTCTAAAGTTAATTTTTGATAGGGGGAAAGCTTATTTTAAATTCACCCAATGATGACCCCAAGTCAAATATCTTAGGCCGATGTCAGCTTTCCCTCTAGTAAAAATAGCTCCCCCTATTAGTTATCTAAAATAAAGGTATCCATTAATAGGTACACGAGGAATCAGGATCTTATTTGTGAGGAGTTGCGGATGATGGTTGTAGAATAGATCTAAAACAAATGCTTTCAGAACAACGAGCCCGTCTAGCTCAGTTGGTAGAGCGCAAGGCTCTTAACCTTGTGGTCGTGGGTTCGAGCCCCACGGTGGGCGCTTTATATTTTTCATTTTTCATTTTTCATTTTTTTTTTTCCATTTGATCCCTCTAGTCATGTGCGATATGTGCTTCTTCTTTCCAATCTCCGACAAAAATCCCATCCTTATAATCTTTTGCATCATCCCACTTAATAAGTGAGTGATGTGGAGTAGTAAAGGGAAATAAACGCGTGGGAAGACTAAACCCTAAACATCACCTATTGTGTCGCTAGGTCCATCAAAAGAAAAAGATCTTACAAAAAAAATTCATTTTAATCAGTTAGAATTGTCTTATATAACAAGCAACATAAATACCAGTCGAATGTTCGTTCGACCACTGGATGAGCTCACTGAAGAGTTAAATCATATTGAACTTGAAAATAGCAATTTTGAGATTCATGTGATTGATATGAAAAGCGTAGATCAAGATGACCATTGCCAACGCAAGGAAGTTATTGATGAAGTTCGACGTGCATCAGGGACTTGGGGTTTCTTCTGATTGGTGAATCATGGAATTCCTTTAACTGTAATGAGTGAGATTGTTAAAGGTATAAAAAGATTTCATGAGCAAGATACAGAGATTAAGAAAAAAATTTACTCAAGTGATTTGTATGTGTCAAAATATGCCAACTGGAGAGACAGTTTAAGATGTAACCTATTATCTCCTGATCCTCGAGAATTGCCAGACACTTGCAGGTAAAAAAAAATCTACACTTTACTAACAGTTAACTTCTAGTACTATATGTTGACTCATATATGGGATTAGAATCTTATCCTCTGTAATCAAATCCAATATTGTTCTTTACTACTGTTTTTGTTATTCGAAAGCTGATCTATCACCCATTTAAATTTCAGAGATATAATACTTGAGTATTGGAAGCATATTACGAAGTTGGCAAGTAAAGTTACTGGGTTGTTGTCGGAGGCTCTAGGATTAGAACAAGACCACCTTAAAATGATTTTTACTGATTTTTTGGAACTTAGTGGTCATTACTATCCAGCATGCCCTGAACCTGAACTAACCTTAGGGACAAGTAAGCATTCAGACCCGAGTTTCTTTACACTTCTTCTCCAAGATCATATCAGCGGACTACAAATTCTGCATCAGAATCAGTGGGTTACTGTAAAACCCATCCCGGGAACTGTAATAGTAAACATTGGAGATCTTCTTCAGGTACATAAACCTTTCTCACTCAGAAGCTAGAACTAATACGAATTAATTTATGTTCTGCATCCCTCATTATCTGCTGCATGATTGCCTAAGTAGACTTACCTTTCCATTTCAAACAGCTTATCAGCAATAACAAGTTCAAAAGCGCTGAACACAGGGTACTAGCCAATCGCAATGGACCAAGAGTATCAGTGGCATGTTTTCTGAATACAAAATCCAGTGACAACACAAAGATTTATGGTCCTTTGAAAGAGATACTATCAGAGGAGAATCCCCCTATTTACAAAAATATTATGATGAAAGAATACATTGAGCATTACGTTAAGAAAGGACTTGGCGGTGTTTCCGCCCTGGATCACTTTAAGTTGTCTAGTAATTAGTTGATACAGCCTATGGGTGTCTATGGTTTTGTTTCTTGGGGTTTGTTGTAAGTGTCTATGTTTGTTCAAGTGAAAGTTTAGTTTCTGTTATGCTATTATAAAGTAGTATTTTTCCTTTTCCAGAATCTAATGTACTATACTACGAAAATAGAATAGCAAAACCACCGATACAGTAGTCACCTTAAAAAATTTAGTAATTGCAGTTAACCTTCAAACAAGCATATAAATTAGGATAGGCTCAATTGGATGACCAGTAAACAGTTGGGATGAAAATCATGATACCTAGGCATTGAGGAAATGAAGAACTGTAAATGCAAAATGAAACCATATCCTAGCACCGAGTCTCATTTAGTTCACATACCTTCAAAGTGTGTCCATGTAACAATGTTATTTTGATAATTACTCCTTGTGCTTTGGATCACATCCTCGAACATACCATTGGGATTACCAAATTTCACTCCTTAGCAGAGCATCTCTCCGAAAAAGTTGAAGATAATGAGTCAACATCTGACATGGACCTAGATGAAATTAGATATTACAAGTCAGAAACTGAATCACTCTCAATCAGTTTTAGAGCCTCAACTGGACTCTTGAGGAACCATACATATTACAAGTTTCTGTTTATTTGGAACTTCTTACTTACCATTCTAGAATCATCAAACATGGACATTGTTTGATGTAAAGAAGTCCCTGCTAGTTATGACCGAAAGAAAGAGCTGAAGACCTTGACTAAAAACCCGTTGTCCTTGTTCAACTAGTCCCCCATGAGTGCAAGCGGAGAGAACAGCAATGAAGATGACATCATCTGGTTGTAGTCTTTCCACACACATCTCTTCGAAGAGAGCTAAAGCTTCTTTACACTGACCATTAAAGGCTAAGACTGCAACCATTGATGTCCATGTGATAATGCACTTCTTTCTCAGTTGATTGAACATTAAACTTGCACTTTCAAGATCACCACATTTTGCAAACATATCCTTAATGAAGTAGAAATTTCAATATCCCGCTTTTGAATATAAGACTTGATCCATTTTCGTTGTTCATGAGCACCTAGGTGAGTACAGGCAGAGAGAACACTCATAAGAGTAGTTTCGTCCGGCTTACATTCACCAGACATCAACATTCTATGAAGAACTTCCAATGCTTGATCAAATTTATGATTCTGAACAAAACTCGCAATCATTGCATTCCAAGTAATGACACTCTTAACTGGCACTGAATAGAAAAGGTTGTTCATTTCTCCAACATCACCAACTTTAGTGTATCCAGAAATCATAGCAGTACAAGAAACTACAGATTTCACCAGCATTTGATTAAAAATCAATCTTGCATTCTTCACCTCACCATTCCTCATATAACCAGATATCATAGCATTCCAAGCTACTTCATTATCAAGACCCAACCTTGCATTCTTCATCGCAGCATTCCAAGTTATCATCTCTTCAAACAACAACCTTGCCGACTCCATATCTCCTTTCTTGGCCAAACCACTTATAACCAAATTCCATGAAACAACATTTCTACTTAAACAACTCAATTGCCAACTTCATCTCACCATGATTCATATCAGCACAAACCATAGAGTTCCAAGAAACAACATCTCATTCAGCCATTTCTCCAAACACCTTGAATGCACTACCCACCCAAATCCAAATTTCACAACATGGTTATGTAACTCTCTCCCAATATCAACATCCTGATGAGATTGACGTGACTTAAAAAGAAATGTAAGTGTGAAATTATTAGGCGAGACCCTTATTGAATTATAAATAAAAAATGCATCTTTTTTATGGTTTTTCTGTAAGATACACTCAATCATTCTATTATGAACAAATACATTTGGAAAAAGAGAGTTATTGAATACTTGAATTGAATTTAGTAGAGAAACTTATAATTTTGGTACAATGAAATTGCTTTGTTGAAACCCATGAATCGAAATTCAGAGATGGGTTTGTTTCAATTCACTCATATTTCTACATTTTTGTAGAATTTGGAGTAATTTCTGTTCCATTCAGTTGCCAATTCAGACTATATATTGTTCCATGTAGCCAAGGTCAAAAATATGGAAGAAACAAGTCTTTCCCACAACCCTAGCTCTAACTAATGAAGACTCTCTTTCTACCGTTTGGGTCTCAAGTGACATGCCATTTGGTCTGGTGGTATGATTCACTGCCCTCCATTCCCATCCCCTATGATATGTCGCCACCTCTTACTGTCTTACCTGATGGAGCAAACAGGGGTCCATTATTATTTAATTGGGTCTTTCTTTTCTTTTTTGAGAACAATTTTTTTGGGTACCATGGTTTTTTTGACCATGGTTTTATTTTGAGTAAAGGTATTAGAAGTAATTTAAGATCACCCCATATCTAGTTATTTATTTAATACCTAATCTATTCTCTTAATTAATTTTAGGTTATGATTAGTGAATGATTAGTTAAAAACAATTAGTGAGATTCAATTAAAAGATGGGTTTATCATTAGTTGAGTAGAATTATTGAGAGAGTAGAGTTAGAGAAGATGAAGGATAAAAACATGGAAAATAATTTTTTTTCCAATTCACTAAGTTTGAGTATTCAAATGATGAAAACTCATCTGATTCTTCATCTCCATCCTCTCCTACAATATTTGTTAATCTTCAAAATGATCCGGGTTTGAACTGGATTTTGAACAGTTCGGTTACTTTATATGAAGAACAAGTAACCGAACTCATTTGAAGCTGTAGTTCGGTTGCCCCGTGAGATGAACAAGTAACCGAACTCATCTGAAAGTGTAGTTCGGTTACTTGTTCCAAACACGCAGGTTACCGAACTCTCTAATAATTTCTAGGAGTTACAGCGTTATGTTCGGTTGGTTCTCAACGAACCGAACTTTGGTGTACAAAGTTCGGTTGGTTCGCAAACTGCATGCACTTTTTATCTAACCGAACTTTACGTAATATAAGAGTATATAAGTTTACAAAGTTCGGTTCTTTCGCAAACTTGAACCTAACAACTAACCAACCGAACTCTGAGTTCGGGTTTTGCGATAAAATTGTGAAGTTACCGAACTTAACAAACAAACAAAAATGTGAAGTTCCAGCATCTATTGGCTAAGTTCGGTTACTTTGTAGTTTTAAAATTATTTGCGAACAAACCGAACTCTATTGGCTAAGTTCGGTTATTTTGGAACTCAACATAGTGGCCACAACAACACAGTTCGGTAAGACTGGATTTGTGTTTTTTTCGGTTCTAAGGGTGGAGTTCGGTTACTTTGTAATTTTAATTTTTTTTGCGAAACAACCGAACAGGGAGTTCGGTGACTTAGTTTTAAATCCAATAGAACCTAACAGTTCTTCGTGCTCTTCATTTTCAAGAAGTTCGGTTAGTAAACTAGGGTTTTTTGGAAAATCGACCTAACCGAACATGGTTCTGTAACTCCTATTAAAACCCTATTTTGATGATTTCTATTCGATTGAAGCAATCAAAATCAAATTAAAGCGAAGGGTTTGTTGGAAAATACCTCCGGAGTGGTCCCATGGCAGAATCAGGTTGCGGCTGGCGTCTTTTATACTCGATAAAATTATTATGTAACAGAACTTAATTGTGATTGCATTGATGTTGTTACATTTCTTAAATAGGCGGTGGTGGTGGGAGGAGGTGGTGGTAACCGGTGGTTGGTGGTGGTGATAATCGGAGGTGGTGGTGGTGGTAATCGGCGGTGGTGAGCGGTGGTGGTAATCGGTGGTTGGTGGTGGTGATAATCGGAGGTGGTGGTGGTGGTAATCGGCGGTGGTGGGTGGTGGTGGTGGGAGGAGGTGGTGGTTATATATATATATATATATAGATGGTTATTAGGTTGGTTTTAAATTAAATTAGGTTAAGGGTAGGTTAGTCATTTCAACGTTTTAGGACACCCCTTATCACTATAGAGAAGGTGGTCTAATAAAACCATGATCCCCTCAAAAAAACCATAGTCCCTAAAATATTATTCTTTTTTTATTAAGAAAGAGGAGTTACACCTTACACTCCTTGCGGGAAGTTGGGTTATATCCATTACAAGTAATAGGTGGGATGTCTGTGCTATGCACGGGCCCAGATATTTTGCGCAAAATAAGGATGTTTTGTTGTGGTATAATTTTTGGGATATAAAAGTGAAGTTTGGAACAAAAGAATAGGTGATTATAATAGCAAAATGGTAAAACTGATAATACTAAAAAAAGTTTGCAAAAATTATATCTAAAAATAATCAAATTTAACTCCAAAAAAATTCATTGTAGCTCTTCAAGCCTTGTTGTCTAATAAGATGACTATTCCCTAAAGATTATAGAACTGGCAAATTTAGTTTGTGAATCTCCAGCTGGATTAACCTTTCATGCCCTTGGATTTTCCGGGTAATTTGTTCAGTCAAACCTGCATGTTGTACCTATATTTTGTGCATCAATGCAGAGAAATTGGTTTTAACATTACTTGATATCCATTTTGGAGTTCCATCACATTCCTTACATTCATATTATTTTACTGATTTAACTGTCGGAATATATACTGCACCTTCCATGTTTTTTTTTCTTTTCACTGTTTAGGCATGCTTATTATTAGGCTTGATATACAAGTATTGTTACCCAAACACTGTTACCCAATTTATCATATATCCTTATTTCAAATAAAAATTAACTCAATTATTATCGTATGCCAACTTAGCCACATTTATCAAAGATAACCATGTCCTGAAGTACTTCGTCGGTTTTGCCTTTGAACACCTAAAACAGTTTAGGACTTGGTACCCAGAACTTATGTTTGTACGCGTATTGATCTGCATAAAAATTATAATCAAAAATTAAAATATTAGATTCGTAGTCATTGCACAAAAACTTAACTTATATGCCGTATGTGGGAGTCGAACCCACAACTACATGGCCTTCGGCCATGCGCTCTACCAATTGAGTTAAGATGGCAAGCAAGAAGTTACTATCAGACGTAATGAATGACATTTGTGCACTAATGATATTTGAACCCTAAACTAAAAAATATGTTTGACTAATGTGAAGGTTCTTGATGGTATATTGATATGCACCATCAGGAAAGGAACACAGAAAGATTTATGATCCCTATGGTTTTTCATATGTTTCGTTTTTGTTGTGAATCAATGTTTGTAATACGTAATATGTAAACTCACCTATTACCGCAAAGCTTATGCATATGACCGTGAGTTAAGATGGCAAGCAATAAGTTACTATCAGACGTAATGAATGACATTTGTGCACTAATGATATTTGAACCCTAAACTAAAAAATAAGTTTGACTAATGTGAAGGTGCTTGATGGTATATTGATATGCAACATCAGGAAAGGAACGCATAAAGATTTATGATCCCTATGGTTTTTCATATGTTTCGTTTTTGTTGTGAATCAATGCTTGTAATAAGTAATATGTAAACTCACCTATTACCGCAAAGCTTATGTATATGACCGACGAAATCCACTCCTCGGCCTACAAGATTTCCAAGATCGATTTAACCCTGCAACTACATATGTAAAGAACTATGGAATGTAAGACGTGTGTTTCATAGTTCTAGAACGGAACTATGTTAATCAGGAGTGAACATACCATTTGAACTCTGCGGTTTTCTCACAATGGATGTCATTGGCACTTCAACAGCTTCTTTATCTGAATACCTACAATGTTCCATATTTGTAACCACGGTAATCGTTTTTTTTTTTAATTTCTTTTTTATTGCAATAATTCTGAGAGGAAAGTAAAACCACATCTGGTAGATTTTACTGATCGTTAAAGCCAAAACTGAAACATGCAAGTATATAATTGGTCAGGCAAATATGCTGATCTGATCACGGCTGCACCAATGATAGCATTCTAAGTCGTATACCAAGCCTAAAGCAATGCCTCCAACAGATTAAGACTAAAACCATAATCAGTATCTGCTGCAGTGATCAGAATAAAATCGGCATAAAAACCGAAATAAGTAAATAACAAATGGTAGATCAACTATGATGTTACAACAGTCTACAAATTTACTTGCAGCTTCCGATGACCACAATTGTAAAATAGTGGTGCGTCAGTGCTTAACCACAACTTAAATTCTAGAGATTCTCATTTGGTTCTTACCATTCGTTCACGCCCTTTATTTGAAGTTTACATATAACATTGCCATGCCCTTATTTGGCTCGATCAAATCTTCGTGATGCAGGAGCGCTTAATCATTGTATCACTTCATAGATCCATTCATTAAGATCGCGTTATACCGTTTGTCTCACGTTCTTTATACATCTTCTTTCTCCACAACCCCCACGGTTGACACCCACTCTTAACAGCAAGCTACTTAGTATAGTCAAACTGAAAAACAATAAAAAATTTAATTAACCAATCTGGATTCCAGACTGAAGATGAAATACATGGTCCTCTCATTAAATATGTGTAACTAATACATCAATAAACTCCTTCTGAAGTTTGATTTCACTTATTAGTTATTAGGCACATTTTTATGCTTCAAAGGCGGTTGCCTGTTGATGCGATAGACAACTAAATAGATTTACAAAACTAAAAGGCCTTTTGATTAACAACGTATATATATGTTTTTCTATAAAAAAAAATGAGTGTAAAGTTTTGGGATGGCTGCTACTTTGAGTTGATAATAGAAGGCCTCAACATCCTCAATGATCTTAGAAATATCAGTGATCACAAAACTTTAGTTTAAAAATTGAATACAAATATTCAAATATAAAAAATTTCATTAATTCGTTTTTACAATATCTGCATTAAAAAAAACAAATCAAACTATAGAAAAAATATTTAATCAAATTATCGAAAACAAAAAAGTTGTTAAGAATACGAAGATATAAAATTACCCAATTATTATTTCTAATAGCTACCTCACATATTTCTGCATAAAAACAAATCAAAAGATGTTGAATATCCTTCATAGGAACATGAGATAAATGAAGATCAGGTAAAGGTTTACCAATAAAAGACTGGATTTATTTGTTTATCAAGAGCTATGGAGACTCGTGTCTACAAAATATACAAAAAGTGTTAGGGGTCCATTGATTCAGGAAAAAAAAAGAGAAAAAGGTTTAGATTTTATGGTAGGATTGGATCTACAAAAGAAAACCAATGTAAAATTCATTAGAAAAACAAATGAATCTGAAAAACTAAACAAAATATAATGAATCATGAAGAACCGACGACCAAAAAAGAGAGAACCCTAGATTGTAATTGGAAAATATACCTGCAGGAGTCTTTCTTTCCAAAAACACAAATTATATTGAGAAGAATGGTGAGGGGAAGAAAGAGCGAGGGAGAGAAAGGAGATCGCAAAAGAGAAAATAGGGCTTGGAAAACGTTAGATCTTGAGAAAATAAAGGAGCAGTAGGGTGAACAATATGCAAGTTTGGCAGTGTGGAAAAACGAAAGTTTCCTATTGGTCAAAATATCTTCCGGCGGGGCCAGAAGCTCTAAGAAGAGAGCTTGATTCAAATTTTTACCACAACAGAGGAAAATCACCTGAAATCATATTATTAAAGGAGATAGAAATGTTGGGGTTGTATCAATCCAAATTTCTTACAGAGTCTTGATTTTGAGTAGCTGAAGTGTCTGCTCCTCTATTGGCTAACGTGTCAGCCACTTGATTTCCTTCTCGATATATATGGGAGATGTGCACATCATGAATTTTTTGGAGAAGTTTGTGAATGTCTTCAATTAGTTGATACAGATGCCAAGGATATGTTGCCTCGACCGTATGAGTTGTGAGCCACCTGACAAGTGTTGAAGAATCCATTTGCAGATGTAAATGGCTAATATGCATGTTAACCATTTCTTTCAGACCAAAATAACATGTCTTTGATTCCATCACTATTGCCACAGAGATTCTGAGAGGAATAGATGATGAAATGATGTGATTTCCACGTTGGTTCCTTAGAATGTTTCTTGCTCCTGCGAACCCCGGTTTACCTGACAACCCTCTTGCAACCCCGTCAGTGTTCAGTTTCAGCCATGGATCGTCTGGAGGTTTCCATATGACAGAAATAGTGTGATAAGGTTGTTGTCTATCAATGTTTCGCACCGGAGCTTGTCCTACGATAGTTGAAGTCGTGTGAGTCGATGAGAATTGATATTCCCAGAACATGCCAAGGATCATATATGCGGGTTGTTGGTGATCGGGTGCCTTAAACATATGTTTATTTCTTGTAAGCCATCCGCCCCACAGAGTAAAGCATATAGGGATGTGAGGTTCCCCTGACTTGTGTTGTCCTTCGCAACAATACCCTATATTTATTGTGCAAGGTGTAGAGCATATTAGAGTCATAATATCTGTTAGAGAATGACATATAGTTGCAAGATGTTTCCATATTTATTGTGTGACATGGCATTAAAAGAACAAATGTTTAATCGATTCCGGTTGTAGGTGACATCGAGGAAAAATTGGAGATGAAGCCATTTTTCTATTGTACAGAAGTAGATGAGTTGCCAGTCCTCTCATGATAGCTTTCCAAATAAACAACTGTATCTTAGGTGGGCATGAAAGTTTCCATATCGCCTTGAACTTCACAGTATCATCTGTGGATGATTGTTGGTATTCCATTGATTGTGTAATGGCTGAGTAAGCAGATCTGACTGAGAAGTTCCTATCTGAGGTGAGACCCCAAACCAATTTATCTAGGCAGGTGGAGTTCGGAAGATTTATGTTAAGGATGTGGTATGTAACTGCATGGGAAGGCGAGATGGATTCTATCTTTTGCCTATCCCACTGATTGGTGAGGGGGTCAATGAGTTTTTCTAACTTAGAGAAATTAGAGCATCGGTTTGGATTAAGGGTGGATGGTTTGGAATCCAACCATGGTTACATAGGGGTTTAGACAAACCATTACCAATAATGTGAGTCTGACCTCGACTGAGAATTGTTTGAAAAGATTCTATAGCTTTCCAGGATGGGTTAGGATTGGATACAAGTACCTATTGAGTGTTGAGAATATCCTTTCCTTTATTTGGAGTCATAGAGAATAGCCCGTGATGAAGATGAACGATGATGAATGAACCATTTTTTTCTTTAAAGAAAGCCTGGTTCATTGGTGCAGCTGCTCTGATACCTAGACCACACTCAGCTATTGATCTTGTAACTTTTTGCAACTTAATCAGATGGAACTTTCTTTCTGAATTATATGTCCCCACAAACAGTTGATTTGATATAGTTTCTTGTGTACGAGTCTTGGCAGCATAGTGTTTTGCATTATATGATTTGTATTCCGAGTCAGTGATAACTTGATCAGATTCGGTCTACCCATTTTCCCAAGAGTTTGCGTCTTCCATCCATCAAGCTTGAGAGCAGCTTTGTTGAGGAGGGGATTAAACGCATATCGAGATTTGCACACCCAAATATGATGAAGATTCTGATGTGCATGTAATTTTAAATATGTCTTGGAGTTTTTGAATGTTCGGAGGAGTGATAAGTGCATAATTCATATGATTTTAGTGTCCATTCCATACTTGCTTTAGCTATTATTCTTGCATATTTTCGTATTATTACTTTGGTTTTCTCTTATTTGTCTCAATTAGGTGAATCATCCAAAAAGGAGGTGCTGAAAAGATCCATGAAGAGAAGTATTCCAAGTATCCAAGCGCCCAAGTCCAAGAGAAGTGGAAGAAGTGCGACGAAATGTCGCTAATTGATTTGTTATTTGTTTAGCTTGTTTTTATTTTTTTGTTATTTTATTTTTTTTGTGAGTCGTCAAGTTTCCTTATGGAAATAACATGTACGTAGTACAAGATTACGAATACAACAATGGTAATCAATATGGTTTTCAATCTCATTCATATGAAAACTACCAACCATCCTATGAGTATAATCAAAACCAATCTTTTGGTTATGATTATTATCCCACAGAACCTTATGGATATTCTCATACATGTCAACAACCATATGACGGGCATGTAAGTGAACAATCACAAGGATGGGAGGATAGTTATGCTTCTAATCGTTTATCTCCTGAACTTGAACAGAAGTTTGACCAGTTTATGCTTTAGTTTAAGGCCAGTTTTTCCACATGGGAGTCACTTAAAGAGCAACGTCTACAAAATATTGGTCAACATCAACAAAGTGTTGATCAATCACTCCAAGAACTTCAAGAGGGCATTAACAACTTAAGGAGAAAATGAAGAAAGATGAGCAACCTTTTTAAAGCCTTTGTAATAGTGATGAAGTTATTCCAACTCCGGATCTTTATAATGATCATTCGCCCATTCAAAAGGAGGAGCTTTGGTATGACCAAACCATTGTTATGAACGGTGTGACATACTCAAATGCATATCAACGTTACAATGAACATCCATATTACAATGTTTTTAGGCCGGTTGATTTGCAAGAAGTAGACCCGACTTTCTATTTGTGGGAGACTCATATGGAAGACCCTACTATTTGCACCAATGAACTAGAATTTTTGGGGGAAGATTCCGATTCCGATTCCGATGACGAGAGTGTTGAAGAGATGGATATTGAGAATGAAACCAAATTGATTGAAGTCGTGGAAGACCCAATTGAGCTAGATAATAATAGTTCGGTAGAAGACCACGATATACTTGAGGTAAATAATTCACTAGATATTATTATGAATGAGGATCCGAAATAAGGTTTGTCTAATCCTTTGCATAATTCTATATCTATTGATCATTTCCATCCAATTGAAGTAATTCTAAAAGAGTTGTTAAGCCAACTTTTAAGAAAATACCTCACTTAGGATTGGAGCTGTGTGCTTTTAAAGTTTTAACGGATTATTTTTATTCTAAGTATCCACCACTTGATGTGTTTGATTCAAGTATTTTGCAGGTTCACCAAGCTGAGGAACCTTTTGAAGTTCCTGAATTCTATGTTCTCTATCCACTTCCGAGTGTAGAAAGGACTAAGTGTGGGGGAAACTTCAATGAAGTGATAGCTTCACTATTTATATCTTGTGATAATGTTTTTGTGAAGCTGTTATTTGAATTGCATATTGTTATTGGAAGGATTACCAAATTTTCAGATTATTGGTGTACGGACGATAACAATAACGTCGGGCTTTGACGACGTTAAACCAAGCGCTGCGTGGGAGGAAACCCATCGGTTTTGTATCTCTATCCATTTTGTTTTTAGTTTTCTTAGTTTTTCATATCATATCTTGCATTCCTATATTAGATTTTACAAGTCCTATATCTATAATGAAAGTTTTAACGAATTCTCGTCAGAAAATTCTGACTGCGTACTTGTCACGAAAACAACTCTTGAGACTTCATACGGAGTACGACTTGAGTGGTTGACCCAAACTTTTAAAGAGGACAGACTCACCTTTCTTTTCCAAAAAGAAAATATTAGTTCGGAGTCTGTTAAGTTGGACCGATTGGCCTGGAAATTTGAGTTTTGGTATTTTTCCAGAACTTTTTCAGATAGCATGTCTATTAGTCCGGAGGCCATAAAAGTCAGACCGTTTATCGAAACACTGTTCCCTTTTGACACCTTGTATAAAAGACGTAGGAGAACAACTTTCATTTAGGATGTTTTTCCTAGTTTCTTACCCATTGGTACAGTTTTTGAGTTTTCAGGGCTGTTATGCCAGAAATCAGAATTTTCGGTTTTGAACATTGAGGACAATGTTGAGTTTAAGTGTGGGGGAGTAGTTAAGCATGTTTGGAATATATAAAATAAATAAATAAATAAAAAATCATATATTTGATTTCTTGCATTCTTGAGACTTCATCTTTTGGAGTTAATTATGAGTTATTTAGGATGACACTCTAAACCTTTTAAGGTTGAAACAGTACTTGCGGCTATAGATTGAGTTCCACTTTATCGTTCTACAATACTTAATTATATATACGTTCATAATTGATTGTGAAACTAAGCTATGGTAGTCATTTGAAAGATTCATCCTCGCAATTAATCATTACTGAATCACTTTCTTTTTATTTTTGCAGTTTTATGTTTCTCTAAAGTGATTTGGTGGGATCCTGATACTGCCGTGGATGTTGTAGCAAGGTAATCATTGGTTGAGTTTATATAAAAGCCCCATAAGATAATTGTCTAACACTCATAAAGAGTGAGCCGAAAAAATAAATAAATAAGGATCCTCTTCATTTATCGACATTAATAAATGATAGGTCCGGAATTGCGGATTAATCATAGTCGATGAAAACAAAAACCATATCATCACTATATAGCAAGTCAAAAAGACTATTGATGAGGTTCTTGACACTTGGATAGCAGTATGTGTGAGACGGCGTCCCTGTCTCCGTCGCCTAAGCAAGCGTGGAGTGCAGGATCCAAGGCAACTATCATATACTTGCTGAAAAGGAACATGCGCTTAGAATATCTAATCATGTGGTCAAGTTAAATGGGTGTTTCTCTCAACTAGTGCGCTATAAATATACATCCTTTGACGACATTCATACAAGTATTGTGGGTAACATCTTTCACTTAAGTCAACATTTGCACACTTCACTTTTCTATTTCCATTTTCTTATCTATCCATGTGATTTCAGTATGCGAGTGTTGTGACAAACGTTGCAACAAGGACAATGACTATCTTAGTAAATTTTTGCAATCAGGTTGAATGTCATACGTAAGTAATTTCTTATGCGTGCGGATTGGAATGTACGTGGGATGTTTGTGGCTAAAGAGCATATGCAAGCTAATTATTTGGCTTTTTTCTTTATGTCTATCCTTAGTGGTTCTTTCAAGGAGATAAATTAGAGTAGGTTTTGTGGGTATACCTCTTGTAATCCCTCAAGAGACTATAACTCGTCCACTAGGGACACCTAGGGGTTTAAAGACCTGTTATTCATGCTAAGAGTAACCGTATCTTCACGACATGCAGTTGTTGTATTTAGGATTATTTTGCTCGAAGACTAGAAAAATCTAATTGTAGGGGAATTTGATAAGTGCATAATTCATATGATTTTAGTGTCCATTCCATACTTGCTTTAGCTATTATTCTTGCATATTTTCGTATTATTACTTTGGTTTTCTCTTATTTGTCTCAATTAGGTGAATCATCCAAAAAAGAGGTGCTGAAAATATCCATGAATATAATTATTCCAAGTATCCAAGCGCCCAAGTCCAAGAGAAGTGGAAGAAGTGCGACGAAAAGGAGCAAAACGCTCATAATCAAGACTCAGGCCAAAGACCGATCTTAACTCATTCAAATTAAGGATTTATCATCACCATCTTGAAGATAATTGAAATATAAAAATAATTCAAAAAGAATGAGGTTATTCCGAGTCCGGATGAAGAAGTTGTGGATAAAACAGTTTTCATTGAATACCAAAGACAGTGAAGTCCGCGAACTGGGTTTGCGGACGGGGTTCGCAGACTTATTTCCGAAAATATCTGACGGAATTTGAAGTTTGAGGACTTTGTACGCGAACTTATCAAATGGGAAACATGTATTCACACCTTGGAAGGCCTAAGGGCACGTTTGGAGTCGTTAGATCATATTTTCGGGTCGGGTTCTTAAACCTAACTAAATACTTGGAAGCCAAGCAATGTAAACTTATAAAAAGGTACTAGGTTATGTATCTATCATCGAATCTCATATCACAAGTTCTATATCAAAACCTAGGGTTTACCCCTTTAGGGAGAAACCACCCTTATTCATCTTCTTTATAATATGAGTAGCTAAATCCTTTGTTGATTAAGGATGAATTCAATGTTCTAAGCGTGAAGCTTTATTAATAATACAAATCTATTGAGAGTTTTTATCATCATCGTTTGTATTTACCATATCTAGGATTTATGAGTGATTCTTAGATTGATTTCGGATGTATACTAGATTAGTCTATTGATTGTTCTATTGCTAGTGGAAGTGATGAGATAAGTAATCGTCGATTAACTCTCTACACAAGTAGAAATAGCGAGACCTTACAGAGGGATTATGTGGAGCAATCGTGTGTGAAGACAACACCAGCAAGTAAACCTTGATCTAAGAGTTTAACTACTGGTATCAACCTAAATTCACAAAGCTTAAGGCTTTCAATTGGATTACACCTTGAGTGATCTACTACTTGGTGGTTAGTTGGACAGATTCTGGTAGTCTAGAACTTCCGTATCCAATGATTGAAGGAGTTTTGGGGATAACACTGATCTAGCTGTTATTCTACGGTTGGTGATGAATGGTTCTTACGAAAGATAAATAAGTATATTAATCCAGTTATCGCTTGGTAACAGCGAAGGATTCCTTCATCATCCCTTTCATCTTATTGTCTTTATATTTATCTTATAAACCAAAACCCCCCCTTTGTGTTTTACTTTATCTTGCTGATAAAAATAATCTATCAATTATACATCTCTCTGTGGGAACGATCTCTTACTACCGCTATATTACCAGTTAATTAGTGGGAAATATATTTATTAATTTGTTGCATTAACGACACGCATCAAGGAGGAAAGCGAGGGTGATGAATGAGAGACGACTTGCTGAGATTGAAATGCTGCGCCGAAGAGGTACTGTACTTTTATAAGAGTTGTATCATATTGTAACACTTATTAATGAGTGCTTGGCTTGTAAGGAGAAGATCATAAACATACATCAAATGTGAAATTCGAGGTGCATTCGTTGATATCTTTAATTCTTTGATAGAACCTGTAGACTCGAGAGATGCAAGAGATTAGTAGAAATAATTTTTGAACACAAAATAAAAATGTATGGTGATAATGGATCCCCTTGACATATCCCACAATTTGGTTGATAAACCATGTAGCAAGCCATTGATCTTTACAACATAAGTAACTGAAGTCACACAGAATAAAATACGATTCACTATCCAGACAAAAAAATCTCAAGGCTAACAACACATGATTAATGAATTTTCAGCTGATTTGATCATATGTCTTGTGGACATCCAGTTTGATTGCAAATTTTGGTATATATCGTGGGGGATTCCGTTATCATTTAATTGGGACACTAACATGGTGACATATCATGGGGGAGGGAATTGGGGGCATCAAGCATTTTCGCTTGTAGCTCAGTGTCTCAGTGGTAGAGCGTCAGTTAGTCTTGTAAAAGTAGTTCCACAGTTCAATCCTGCTTATATAGCTCAGTGTCTCAGTGGTAGAGCGTTAGACTTGTAAAAATAGGTCCACACTCCAAAGTTCAATCCTGCGTGAGGGAATTCTTTTTACCTTTGTTGGGTGCTTAAATACCGGAAGAATAAGTCATAAACAAAACTTATTTTTACTTCACAAAAAAATATCTTTTTGCCTCTAGAAGTAATTTTAAAATCTTATATCCAACCTAGTTTCAAAAATCCAAAAGTTGCTGCCACTTAGAGAATAAATTTAGGTGAATATCTTCCACATTTTTCTCGTGGAGATGCAAAACTTATTTATAGAGGTTTTTCGTACAGATGGTCACAGATGCAGTTACAGATTCAAAATACAATTCAGAGTTTAATAACAACTCTGAGTAGGAGATATTCTAGGGAGACTAGACTTTGTTGTAGAGAGTCTTCTGCTCATCTGGTTGAGGTTGTTGAGAGTCTTCAGGACTGTTAGCTAAACTATCCTTGACCCCCCCCCCCTTCTCAAGCTGAACCTGAGTTGACGAATGTTCAACTTGTCTCGGATGAACAGAAATTACGGTGATGCCAAAACCTTTGTAAACACATATGCAAGCTGATCTTTGGAGCTAATAAAATTCACATCAAGTTGATTTCCTTCCACTCTTTCCCTAAAAAATGGTAATCTATCTCGATGTGTTTGGTACATGCATGGAAGACTGGGTTGGAAGTGAGATAAGTTGCACCCAAGTTGTCACACCACGGTGTTGGAGTTGTTGTTATGATTCTCAGCTCTTTCAATAAGGATTGTACCCAAATAAGTTCTGAAGTGGCAATTGCTACTCCTCTATATTCGGCTTTTGTGCTTGGTTTTGACACCGTATTTTGTTTCCTAACACTCCAAGAGATGAGATTCCCTCAAAGAAGATGCAATAACCACTCATAGATCGAGAATCATATAAATGACCTTCCCAGTCTGCATCCGAGTATGCATGAAGCTGATTGTCAGCAGTTGCACGGATAAATAGACCATAATCAATTGTTTGTTTCAGGTATCTCAAGATATATTTTACTAGATCCCAATGTCCAATGTAAGCGCCATGCATATATTGTCACGCTTTATTGACTGCCACTGAAATGTCTGGACGAGTGATATGTAAGTACTGTAGAGCACCACCCAAACTTGTGTACAATGTTGGTTCCGAGAATTTTTCATTTCCCAGCTTCTGAATTTTAACATTTCGTGGCAGTGGTGTGCAAACTGGTTAGATACCATTCAGTTTGGTTTATCACAGTAGATCAACCACGTATTTGCATTGTGTAAGCACCAGACCACTACCTTGCTTGAGAACTTCTACTCCAAGGAAAAATGACAGAGCACCCATATATTTAACTGCAAAAGCTTCACTCAGGTCAATAATTAGTTTTTGAATATCATATGACCTTGAGCCGGTGACAATTATGTTATCAACATAGATTATAATATAGGTGATTGAAGTAGATGTCTGCAATACAAATAACGAGTTTTTTGCAATTGAACCCTTGAAACCAAGTTGAAGTAGATAGCCACTTAACCGCAAGAATCATGCCCTTGGGTCCTGCTTAAGTCCATATAGCGACTTATACAGTTTAAAAACATGGTTAGTGAAAAAGCGGGGGTCTAACAACAACACCCAATAATTCTATTAGCAATCTGTATGGACAAACTCCAAAATATTTTTCTAGAGAATCAACTAGACAGTCAGACTCAATCTAGATTAAAGTATCTCAAGGAGTCAATATCTCTCACTTGTTTTGATTTACTCGAGCTAAAACAATAGCGAGTCTTTAATCAAACACAAGGAATAACTTGGACGATGCCAAAGACCAATATCCAAGGATCAATCAATATCAATCAACAACCAAAGGTTGGATTTCCAATTGATGATCTTAACGCACAACCTGTATTATTTCAATTATATAAAATATAATGCGGAAAAGAAATAACACAGACACCAGAAGTTTTGTTAACGAGGAAACCACAAATGCAGAAAAACCCCTGGACCTAGTCCAGATTGAATACACACTGTATTAAGCCACTACAGACACTAGCCTACTCCAAGCTAACTTCGGACTGGACTATAGTTGAACACCAATCAGTCTCCCACCGATCCAAGGTACAGTTGTACTCCTACGCCTCTGATCCCAACAGGATACTGATAGACGCATTTATGTGTCTAATGTGTCCTCAAAGTTCCGTATTGTTAGTACTCGATTTCGTACTTATTATGGTGTTTTATGTGTTTGTAGGGGAAATAAACATTTTTGGAAAATTCGGCTCGAAAAGTTGTTTGGGACACCTCCGGAGAACATTTGCTATACAGATCCCAGATTTGGATAAGGGTCACCCATGGTTATGTGTAGCCCAAATTCATCTTCAGCACCCAGGGCTATATGTAGCCCAAATTTGTCCACATCACCCATTTGTTATTGGCACCCAAGCAACTGGTTAAGGTGCACCTTCATCCCCTTCGTTTGAACTGAATTTTGGCGGGAAAAAAAGATTTCTTCGACTGCAGATTAGGGTTCGAATTTTGATCAAGTTCCAGTGAGACTCAACGTCTGAAATTGTTTGGGAAGATTTGTTTGGGCATCACAGGCATGGTATGGTCGTCAGAATTGATTCAGTTTGGATGGAAAATCGTGTGGAAGCAACACAGGGCAGCGCAGCTTTTAAAACCCGATAATCCATGTTTCGGATTTCGAGGATTTATAGGAAGATTCAAGTGATACAATCGATTGGATTGGGCTTGTTGCAGCTAAACAAGACCGGTAATTGCATCAGATTCGAAAAAAATTTGGTTGAATACGTGGATTTGGTGAAACAACGTGTATGGAGTTATTCACGGGATAGCATGACTCACTGTGAGTTACAGATGTACATTGCTCGAGTTTTGAAGGACTAGGACACTGTTTGGAGCGTGCAATAGATAAAAAGGAAGGTTTTCTGCGTGTTTGGAGTGAGTTAGCCGCAGTCAGGTGCATGGGAAGATAAATCAGGGAAGAAAATATTCCGGTGAGTATTGTTTTCACTGTCGAATGAATGGAGATCACGGTGAGTTATTAGGGAGGATTTTGTTCGCCTGTTGAGTATAAATAAGGTTATGGGATGTCTGAGAAAGGTATGGAGAGTTTGGGAGAGGAATAGAGCACCACAGAGTCGAAAAATCAAGCTTCAGAAACCTCCATTGCTGCTGCTACACGAAGAACACAAAGAACATTTGACCCACATGCACTGTCGTTCATGCTACAGTGACAACGATACAGGAAGATAGACTTATTTGCTACAGAGTTTGCGACAGAGCATCGTGGGTCTTAGAGAAACAGTAACAGTGACACATCCTCTGTACCGTTCTTTGGTTTGTAACAAATATAATTGTTACAAACCCGGTTTTGAATTATTTCTCCCTTTTCATCATTTGTAAACACCCTTTGAGCAATAATAATGATTTTTGAGCGTGTTTCCAACAACATGATGAGCTAAACCCTATCACTGGGACAACGGAGGAAGTCGTATTTCATCCTTGGGGTAATTTAATTAATTCCTTATTTAATTTTTGCACCGATTTTAAATGATTTATGATTTCTATTAATCAATTGCTATCTTGTTAGATAGTGTATGCTTAGTCTTAGTTTCTTTAGATACACTATGCTTGTAATTTACAATCGATGTTTTACGAAATCTATTTTGGCAAAGAATAGAGTTAATATTTCTTTTGTTTTGAGCTATAATTGCCTAGGATTAAATTCTGAACCACTTGAACATGAAAAACAGTGAAATCCCGGGTCCCCGTAAATTCTTCATCCTGTGACATATTTTGTATATATTTTAGTATTTTTTTATATTTAAGCATAGAATCAATTCCAACAAAATCTGAGTGAACGATAACCTTTCTTATCACTATATAAAATTCGATCAATTTTTGGCGCCGCCGACGCGGATTTGTTTATAGATTTGTTTTTAGGTTTTATTTGTTCTTTTTTACGCGTTTTGTTATTTTTGTTTGCTTTCAGATTTGGAGCTAAGCTAAAGAAGAAAAAAAAGTGCTGAAAAGAAAATCCCAAAAAGTAAAGAAAAGAGAAATCCAAAAGGAGTGAAGAAGAAGAAGATTTTGTATATTATTTTATTTTATTTTTTTAGAAATTGTAATTATGGTTATATTTTTGTAATATTTTTATTTTTGGACCTTTTTTCTTTTTGGACTTTATTTTTGGACATTGGACATTATTTTTTTTTAAAACCCTACGGAAGGGTAGTTTCAATTATAAACTGCACAGGGAAGGACGACAATTACGATATCGCCTCGGCCCCTCGGGTTCGTACATGACATAGGAGTCGTGGCCCGAGTCGACTTCAACAGTTCATCCCCCGTCTGGAACGGGAGGTAAGAATTCTAAACACCCGCGAATCCCCTGTCATCGGGTTTACTGGATGATTTTGTATGCATATATGTTGAGGACCTGAAATCGGATTTAATTTTCTAGTAAAGGGAAAGGCCTGGCCAAATCAAGGTAAGGACTCGGATTTCATCACCGTTTCCTTCTTTCCCTCCTTAGGAACACGTAACCTACACGAACCTAAGCTTAAAATACTGACTAGAACGAGACCGATAGGGTAACAATCTTAATAGGAAAGTCATTCGAAAAATATTGGTTACTCTTTTAAGAATACTTCGAAGTTCATGATGGTTTCTGTGAGTTGAATGCGTGACTACGCCGCCTTGTAATTCCGGTGAGGCCTTGGGTATCAAAGCTCCACTGAGCTTCCCTCGCCTCAATTCAACTTACTTTAACTCGGTTTGATTTCAGAGGGGTTTGCTCAAATTGTAACGAATTCCCTTTCGAAGGATTAGAAGCTGGTCTAGAAACAATCTAAGGGAGCCATCACGCTTTTTGTTTGCTAGATAAAATAGATTTGTTGTGGTCGAGTCAGCCTTGTTTGTGCTTGTGTAGAATTCCCTTGCAGTTAGGATATCAAACTGGTATTATAATAGCCATCATAATAAATATGATTATCCAACTGAACAATATGGAAATTACTCTTACCATAGTGTGAATAGTGGTTGGGAACGCCAACCTTTGGAAGGATATGGGTCATACCCTGGTGAGCCCAATTACTATCCACACATGCATCAGTCTTACGAGCAAGAAGATTATAGTACTAGTTCTTCGTCTCTAAAGGATACAATCAAACTATTGAAAAGTAGTCCTTTTTATGATCCCTCTGTTCCTATTCCTCCTTTAGAAGACTCCCTCAGGAAGTTAGTTGAGTCGACGCGTAAGTTAGCTGAGATGAATAGTATAATTATAGACGAAAGAACTACAATAATGAGTGAACCTTCTTTAGAAGACCACCTCAAGCGGATAGCTGAGACGAACGAAATAATTACTCGAAATTATATGAATTTCCAACACAGTGTTCCCAGTTTTACCCTTGAAAATGAGTATAGTTACTATTCACCTAATCAAGATGACGAGGATAGAATTGGAGACACTATTTTAGATAAGGTTCGATCTCTTTCATGTTATTATGAGGATAGTGTTGATGGAGAATCATACTTATGTAGGAATAGTGATCAGGAAATGGTTACTCCAATTGAGATTTACAATGATAATATTATTTCTAGTTCAAATCCAAATAATTTTAATAATTATTCACCTATTCAAAAGGACGAGGATTTGACTAGAGATACCCTCGTTTTAGACGATGTAGTATTTCCTGTTTACAAAGCCGATAGTGATTTAGAGGAACGAGTTTATTCTGAGAATAATGTTTTAGAGTCTAGCGATTTAGAAACAATAATCTTAGACGAAGAAGATGAACTCGTAGAGATTTTAAATATGAGTGAGGATGCATCACTTGAGTATAACCTAAAAGAAGCAATTGACCATTTTCAGGATTCCGATGATCTAGAAATTGTAGTTAGTCTATCTAGAGACACCCAAAACTCTAAGTTTGGGGGTGATTATCATTTTCCCCGTGCTTTACCTTTAACTCTTAGAAATTCCCACCATCTTACAAGATTATCTCCATACACGTTTTCCCGAACCTAGTAATGTCCAAAAAGAAGCTCAGTCGTTAGAAAACCATCCTCTGGTTGATGTGGTTAACCCAGGCTATGATACCAAGATTGACTTTGTTTTCCCACCAAAAAATTTTCTTCTAATTGTGGGAACATATGATTTTCAGATGTGTAGGTTATTAAGTTTTGAGACTAAACATAATTACTTTAGGATATTAGGATCGACACATTTTCTTAAGAATGACCATAATTATGGTCAACTTTGTGAGTCCAATCTAATTGACTTAGAGGATCCCCAATTATTCAGGTTGTTGTTATGTGCTTCTAAGTTCTTAGTTGAGTTTTTCCAGACTCTAATACCTGAACCGGATCTTAGCTTTGAGAAAATCCAACCGATGAAAACCTATTATTTAGACCCTTTTATAGAGCCTGAACCTGAACCACAACTAGATGCAGTTGTCTTAAGCAAGGGTGTATTCGGTATCTTCTTGGTCTGTTGCAGTTTCCTCTTCTTGTGGGTAATACTTTTTGATCTAGATGACCCAAAATTATTCCGGCTACTGCTATATGATTCTACGAGGTGACTAATTCTTCCAATGTCTGGCTGAAGACTTTAAACATAGCACTTCTTTGGAAGTAAACCCATGCTCATGCAACACGGTAATATCTTTCCTTGACTCTTTTGCTTCAAGTGGTAACAGTTTCTCCTTGTTCATTCTTTTAATTTTATCTTTAGAACATTGAGGACAATGTTAGATTTAAGTTTGGGGGTATGAGAGAAACTTTTTAGTTGCAGTATAAATAAACTCCAGAGCCTAGAAATTTATGCCTATTAAGGATAGCACTAACCTATCTAAGTGGATGGAAACATGTTGGTTGTAGGAGTTGAGGAACCAATCTGATTAGATGGAAACATCTAAAGAGTCTATTCATAAAATCACAGAGCTCAGGTGTTAGAATAAAAAAAAACATGGTAGTTTCGCCATATCTCGTTGAATCCTAATCCTTCTGTTTTTATTTTTTAAGTGATTTGGTGGGGCACACGATTCAAGTTGTTACCTTTACTAGGGTGAAATAGGGTGATTGAGATACAAAAATAAAAAATAAAAATAAGACCAGACCATCTGACCAACCAGAATAAATTCAATAAAGTCGACCACTGGTGCCCTTGTATATGCCAGTTGTGTTGACCTAGAGTTAGGTTTATCGACCACTGGTCCCCTTGTATATGCCAGTTGTGTTGATATTAGTCAGACCAGTATCTCAGTCCATTAGGATAGGCCCATCTTGGCAGAGGCCTTCAGACAGATATGGGAAACACTGTTCACTTTAAACCATCTATCTTTTCTCTTTATCCATCTTCTTAATCTTTCCATGTGATTGGTTGACTCCGGTTATGATGTACAGAAACTATCTGAGTAGAGCTCTGTCACTTTATATGAATTTTAGTATGCTTGAGTGCAAACTCGTGTACAACAATTGGAATTTCGCATCAGGGTACTTCCTCGTGTAGTCAATAGGTATACCAACCAAGGAGATTCTTTAGTGCCTTCCAAGGTTCTGCCTAGATAACTAGGGTCTGGAGTTAAGGTATTTATGGGTACACTTCTGTTAAACCCATCCGAGATTATAACTCGGTCACTAGGGACACCTAGTGAGTTTTTATTTTCTAGAATAAATTTGCTCGAGGACTAGCAAATAATAAGTTTGGGGGTATTTGATAGACGCATTTATGTGTCTAATGTGTCCTCAATGTTCCGTATTGTTAGTACTCGATTTCGCACTTATTATGGCGTTTTATGTGTTTGTAGGGGAAATAAAAAAATTTGGAAAATTCGGCTCGAAAGGTTGCTCGGGACACCTCCGGAGAACATTTGCTATACGGATCCCAGATTTGGATAAGGGGCACCCATGGTTATGTGTAGCCCAAATTCATCTTCAGCACCTAGGGCTATATGTAGCCCAAATTTGTCCACAACACCCATTTGTTATTGGCACCCAAGCAACTGGTTAAGGGGCACCTTCATCCCCTTCGTTTGAACTGAATTTTGGCGGGAAAAAAAGATTTCTTCGACTGCAGATTAGGGTTCGAATTTTGATCAAGTTCCAGTAAGACTCAACGTCTGAAATTGTTTGGGAAGATTTGTTTGGGAATCACAGGCATGGTATGGTCGTCAGAATTGATTCATTTTGGTTGGAAAATCGTGTGGAAGCAACACAGGGCAGTACAACTTTTAAAACCCAATAATCCCTGTTTTGGATTTGGAGGATTTATAGGAAGATTCAAGTGATACAATCGATTGGATTGGGATTGTTGCAGCTAAACAGGACCGGTAATTGCATCAGATTCGAAAAAATTTGGTTGAATACGTGGATTTGGTGAAACAGCGTGTATGGAGTTATTCACGGGATAGCATGACTCACTGTGAGTTACAGATGTACATTGCTCGAGGTTTGAAGGACTAAGACACTGTCTGGAGCGTGCAATAGATAAAAAGGAAGGTTTTCTGCGTGTTTGGAGTGAGTTATCCGCAGTCAGGTGCATGGGAAGATAAATAAGGGAAGAAAGTATTCTCGTGGGTATTGTTTTCACTGCCGAATGAATGGAGATCATGGTGAGTTATTAGGGAGGATTTTGTTCGCCTGTTGAGTATAAATAAGGTTTTGGGATGTCTGAGAAAGATATGGAGAGTTTGGGAGAGGAATAGAGCACCACAGAGTCGAAAAATCAAGTTGCAGAAACCTCCATTGTTGCTGCTACACGAAGAACACGAAGAACATTTGACCCACAGGCACTGTCGTTCATGCTACAGTGACAGCGACACAGGAAGACAGACTTATTTGCTACAGAGTTTGCGACAGAGCGACTTGGGTCTTAGAGCAATAGTAACAGTGACACATCCTCTGTACCGTTCTTTGGTTTGTAACAAATATAATTGTTACAAACCCGGTTTTGAATTATTTCTCCCTTTTCATCATTTGTAAACACCCTTTGAGCAATAATAATGATTTTTGAGCGTGTTTCCAACAACATGATGAGCTAAACCCTATCACTGGGACAACGGAGGAAGTTGTATTTCATCCTCGGGGTAATTTAATTAATTCCTTATTTACTTTTTGCACCGATTTTAAATGATTTATGATTTCTATTAATTAATTGTTATCTTGTTAGATAGTGTATGCTTAGTCTTAGGTGCTTTAGATACACTATGCTTGTAATTTACAATTGATGTTTTACGAAATCTATTTTGGCAAAGAATAGAGTTAATATTTCTTTTGTTTTGAGCTATAATTGCCTAGGATTAATTTCTGAACCACTTGAACATGAAAAACAGTGAAATCGCGAGTCCCGGTAAATTCTTTATCCTGTGACATATTTTGTATATATTTTAGTAATTTTAGTATTTTTTATATTTAAGCCTAGAATCAATTCCAACAAAATCCGAGTGAACGACAACCTTTCTTACCACTATATAAAATTCGATCAGATACTGCGCACTTGATTCCCTTAGCTGATCTCACCCACAACTAAGAGTTGCTGCAACCCAAAATCGCAGACTTGATAATAAACAAATCTGTCTCACACAGAAAAGTCTATCAAAGGATAAATCTGTCTCCCACAGAAAAACCCTAGGTTTTGTCCCGTCTTAAGATATAAAATCAAGGTGAGCAGGAACCAATTGATAATCCGGTCTTATATTCCCGAAGAACAGCCTAGATTAATCAATCACCTCTCAACAATCCTTCTTGACTACACAAGCGGTTTGTCGAGGAATCACAAACAGTGAGACGAAGATGTTTGTGACTTCTTTATCTTGCCAATCGGAGAACTCTCACGATCTCAAGCCAATCAATAGATTGTACTCGTAAGATAGAAGATGATAGATCAGATCACACAACTACGATAAAAGTAGTATCGGTCTGGCTTCACAATCCCAATGAAGTCTTTAAGTCGTTAACTTGGTTTTAGAGAAGAAAACCAAAGGTTAAAGGAGAATCGACTCTAGAAAGCGCACTAGTATCACACAGACGTATGGGGATTAGTTTTTCACAATGCTATATGTCTCCTTTATATAGCCTTCAAATTTGGGTTTTGCGTTAGTTACAAAGCAATCCATATTCACCGTTATATGAAAACCTGATTTAGATTCAAGCTAATATTTCTCAACCGTTAGATCGAAAACTTAGCTTTTCACACACACTTGGGCATACGTTTACTGGGTCTGTGAAAACCATGCCCAAATGTGTACGTGTATGTTGGTTCAACATAGTAACCCAAAAGGTTAACCATATGAGCATTTCATATTAACCTAGTTCTTCTTCACCATAACTAGTTCAATTGACTCAAATGAACTAGTTAGAGAGTTGTTCAATTGCTATGAGATCTTATGTAACTACACAAGACACAATTGAAACAAAGAGGATTCAATTCGATGAATCCGCTCATGCACTTTATAGCCACGGTTTGCATAAAGCATTCCTTAGTAATTTAAGTTTCATGTTCAGAGCACATCTTTAGATCATAACCACTTAAGCTCACAAACAAGTTCGCGGACTTAAGGCAATCGGCAGAGTTTTCCAAACTCAGCAGAAAATCTCGGGAAAGAGACTTCCGCCAGTTCGCGGACTAAACACACAAACGAGTTTTTGGAAAATCCTAGCAGAAATTCTCGGCAAGAGAACTTCCGTCAGTTCGCGGACTGAGTTCGCGGACTTGGCAAAGCCAATTCCTCCGGTTTCTCGCAATCAACAAAGTTCGAAAACTTCGGATTAAGGAATACATGGTTATGTAATCTAAACTCTCATTCCAATCATTGAGACATTCTCAGAGGACGTTATATAGCCGTTATTCACAGACCGTTTCACGTCAGAGCAATTCTCAAAGTAATTGAAACTTTTCATGACTTTCGTCACTAGGTGAAGATAAACTTGATCAAAGCGAAACGCTTTACCAACACACGATTTCGAGAAAAAGATAAGTAGTGAATACTCAGCTCGAAATGTCAAATGTGTATGATCTAGTCTATATAGCATACGACATTTTGTCTCATAAGAAGTGGGAGATAGAATAGATAGACTTTTGAGTGATAGCTAAGTTCAAGACTCCACATACCCTTTTGTTGATGAAGTTCCACGGTTCCTTGAGTAGATCTTCGTCGTTGTATGATGAAACGACATGAAGTCCTTGAGCTCAACTACACTTTTGTATCCTAGTCCGAGACTTAGCTATAATAGACTAGAAATCAAGACTCATAGTTTTGATCACTAACATTGACAAACATGCTTGATATAGAAACGCATGCGAGGTCGACCGAGCTATGCTCTAACAATCTCCCCCTTTGTCAATTTTAGTGACAAAACTATTAATACATATGGAATACAAAAAAGATAAACTTTAGTGGCTCCTATTCCATAGTCTAATCTTCAACGTTCCTTGAAATCTTCATCCTTCCAAGTACTCCAATGATCCCAAAGGTTGTAAGTTTAGCACCACCGTTGTTGAAGATCCGTAGCTATAACAATGAGAGAAATCGAGATTCTCGATCATTATTATACAGTGTCATAGTATCATTATATAACATCAAATTCCAATTGCATCACGACTTTAACAACAATACTACAGTGATATGTATCACTCTCCCTTAGTCAATACTCCATCTCGATCATGGAAACCACTCCCCCTTACACAATGATCCGAAAACCATATGTATTTGTAGTGTGAACTACATTATTTCTCCCCCTTTTTGTCAATAAAATTGGCAAAGGTAAAAGAACGAGATCATAATGAAATTTCCACAAGAGACATTTCATAGACTAAAAGAAAAAAATACATACCAACTTAATTTAGATGCAATCATAAAGCCGAAGCTAAATGCATTCATCAAGGAGTTTTAAGATACAAGATAATCCCTATAAAATTCCACAGCCGCACACCCCGCAAGATATTACCATTAAGCACAAGTTCAAAAGAGCTCTTCCCCATTTGATGTTATTCCCGAAAGAACAACAAGAGCGACCTTAATTTCTAAAGAAAAGAAGGATTTTTTAATTGGACACCAAAAACCATGGAAATAATTTTCTATATCCAAAACTCAATCAAATTAATCACAAGTAAACCCATGATTAATTTAATTGGAATATGCAACTAAATCAAACCACAAAAGTGATCAATTTAATTGATTGTGCTTAACATAAGAAAACTCACGGAGCTACGACTAAGATAACCACACGGAGATGACTACCTTAATCGTTCAAATACTCAACATAAGGAAAACCTTACGGAATATACGACTATATCAACCAATAAAACATGATTAGTATAGCCGTTCATATACTCAACGCAAGAACTTGTGGAATATATGAAAAACTCAACTAGATTAATTACAAGAGAACCTATAATTAATCTAATTGGAATATACAAACAAACTAATCACCGAAGCAATCAATTTAATTGTCAAAATATTTTGCTCGACAAAAGAAGACTTTCGGAGCAAATAACTAAATAACCAATCAAGATGATTAATTTAGTTCAAGAATGCTCAACATATAGCATCTCATGGAACAACCAACAAGGCCAATATTAATCGACATAGTTGTAAGGTGCTCAACATAAGATACACAATGGATCCTTCACGGTAAAACATAACAAAATGGATCAATGAAGATCAATACCGTGGATAACATACAAGGATCTATTCTATTTTCCATCACTATTTGCATAACGACATAATAGACTTTATCCTTGTCAAATAAAAGATTTCATCCTATTTTCCATCAAATAAATGACTGCATAGGAATAACTTTTGTAATTGTCAAAATTCCATTCGTCCTTTCATCAATACGAATATCAATTTATGAACGACTTTACTTTTGACACAATATGGGACCTTCAACTTCACGGACGCAAACAATACATATCCCATAAAAATATTGCAATACTTCAAAACAGATTAATACTGCAATAATATCATCCTCCAAATATTTTTAGAATTTAAAACCAATAAACCTAAAAAATAAACATAAGAAGATGAAAACAAAAATATCTATGTGTAGTCACAATCTTCGCTATTCAAAACGCTAGTTATTCTTCCAACTAATCCAAAAAGAAGACTTATTAGGTATCTATACCTCTTAACAATCATTTCACTTACCTTGAATAATCTTCTCGTATTCTCTATATTCTTCAAGCTCATCTTCGATTAGGTCAATCCTGGATCCAAGACTATCCATTTTCTCTTCAAGTCTTTTGGAAGAAACTTCAAGTTCATTTTTCAGAGTACGAACTTGTTCCAAGACGAGATTCATGGTTAAAGAGAGCTTATCAAACTGAGAGACAACAGGGTTCTCATCAGAAGAAGAGACATGTTTATCATAGCACATCTCATTGTCAGAAGAATCGAAACGAATCTTCTTTTAAGGAAACATGACCGTCCATACATCACTTTCTTTACTTGAGAGACTAGAGGATGACATAGTAGAAAAGATGAAATAAGAAAGCTGAAGAGGTAGAGCTTTAAAAGGGAATAAAGGTGTAGAAATCCCAGAAACACCCTCTTTACCAAATCCTAACAGAAGTTAGTTATCCAAAAAGCTGGAGCCGTTCACGAACAAGACCTGGTAAAAGCACAAACACAAAATAACAAGATTATATTATAGTCCTCTTGTATATCATGATTCTTGTGTAAGAGGAAGAGAATACAAGAACCATTTCTCGACAAGATTACTGAGCACAAGGCCTCCAATCCAAGGTTGGACTGGTATAATCCTTGCAAAGAGAGAAACCACCCATTGCACTAGGTTTCTGCTTATCCATTTGAAAAGGATAGTTATGAAGAACTTTCCTATCCAATGTAATCACAGTTTTAAAAAACTTGATTACTGATCTTTGCAAATCCTGCGCTGTTTTTGAAAACTCCTTTTTATGAAAGGTAGATTTCCTTTTCTTTTTCAAATAACGGTTAGATAGGCAGGACTGTTTTTGATTTATCGTGCTAAGAAGATCCTGAGAAGAACTCAAATGAATAGAGAGATTTGGTAGAGTCTTTTCCGAGATACTCCTGGAGTTTAACACAACTCAAAGGAGGTTTGCTGACCCAACTCATGAGACACAGACGGACTTGTCATAAAGGAATCTTGTGAATGATTTTCAGCAAAAAAATTGTGAGAGCAATCATAGATTTCTTCAGGACAATAATCAAGAGTATTCATCCATGCTTTAGTTATCTCTCTTACCTCCATTTCTGGATATTTCGAAGTGGCATGAACACTTTTATAGCATGCAAGACCAGTTTCATTAGTACGACTTTTCTGGATATTATTATCCTTTACTTTGATTAACGGAGTTTCTTTTTGATACTTTCTTTTGCTACGTCTGAGTATTTTCTTAAGTTTCTGTATAAACAGAGACAACGTAGAAATAAAGCAATTCTCACTTTTCTCGTTAGTTTTTCACAATGCTAGATGTCTCTTTTATATAGCCTTCAAATTAGGGTTTTGCCTTAGTTACAAAGCAATCCATATTCACCGTTAGATGAAAACCTGATTTAGATTCAAGCTAATATTTCTCAACCGTTAGATGGAAAACTTAGCTTGTCACACACACTTGGGTAGACGTTTACTGGGTTTGTAAAAACCATGCCAAACGTGTATGTGTATGTTGGTTCAACATAGTAACCCAAAAGGTTAACCATATGAGCATTTCATATTAACCTAGTTCTTCTTCACCATAACTAGTTCAATTGACTCAAATGAACTAGTTAGAGAGTTGTTCAATTGCTATGAGATCTTATGTAACTATACAAGACACAATTCAAACAAAGATGATTCGATTCGATGAATCGGCTCATGAACTTTATAACCACAGTTTGCATAAAGCATTCCTTAGTAATTTAAGTTTCATGTTCAGAGCACATCTTTAGATCATAACTACTTAAGCTCACAAACAAGTTCGCGAACTTAAGGCAACCGGCAGAGTTTTCCAAACTCAGCAGAAAATCTCGGCAAAGAGACTTCCGCCAGTTCGCGGACTAAACACGCAAACGAGTTTTTGGAAAATCCCAGCAGTATTTCTCGGCAAGAGAACTTCCGTCAGTTCGCGGACTTGGCAAAGCCAATTCCTTCGGTTTCTCTCAATCAACAAAGTTCGAAAACTTCAGATTAAGGAATACATGGTTATGTAATCTAATCTCTCATTCCAATCATTGACACATTCTCAGAGGACGTTATATACCCGTTATTCACATACCGTTTCACGTCAGAGAAATTTTCAAAGTAATTGAAACTTTTCATGACTTTCGTCACTAGGTGAAGATAAACTTGATCAAAGCGAAACGCTTAACCAACACAAGATTTAGAGAAAAAGTTAAGTAGCGAATACTCAGCTCGAAATGTCAAATGTGTATGATCCAGTCTATATAGCATGCGACTTTTTGTCTCATAAGAAGTATGAGATAAAATAGATAGACTTTTGAGTGATAGATAAGTTCAAGTCTCCACATACCTTTTTTTTGATGAAGTTCCACGGTTCCTTGAGTAGATCTTCGTCGTTGTATGATGAACCGCCATGAAGTCCTTGAGCTCAACTACACTTTTGTATCCTAATCCGAGACTTAGCTATAATAGACTAGAAATCAAGACTCATAGTTTTGATCACTAACATTGACAAACATGCTTGATATAGCAACGCATGCGAGGTCGACCGAGCTATACTCTAACAGTTAGGATATTAGGGTCCACATATCTTGTAGGTTGCTTCATATACATCTCTTCATCAAGTACCCCATGTAGGAAAGTATTTTTTACATCAAGTTGTCGTAGTTCCCACTTTTTCATCACGGCAATTGATAACACAAGCCTTATTATGCACGGTTTAATGACCGAACTGAACGTATCGTCGTAGTCGCTACCCTCTTGTTGGTGGAATCCTTTGGCTATAAGACGTGCTCTATAGCGTTCAACACTGCCATCAGGGTTTTGTTTGATGTGAAACACCCATTTGGAGTCAACTACATTCATTCCTCCACGGGTGTGGTCTGTTGAACAGGTGACAAACTGACTGAAGCAGAAGTATTGTCGTCATTAGATGTGCTGAGACAGTTGGTGAAGCTATAACTACAACATTATGACTAGCTTGCTGACCTGATTGCGGCATCTCTGGCCGAGTGATGTGTTGAGCATGTGCCGATGTAGTTTTGGTGAAAATTAGCAAGTCTAGAAATCCAGTGCTTGGATATTGAGTTTGTTGATTTATCACAGGGTCCTTCTGCTGCACAGGCCTGAGACATGTACATCCTATTTGTTTGGCGATGAAGACACACGATAGGAATCTCGGCTCTAATTTGTTGACTAAACAACCAAAGACTCTTAAAAACTTGTAGTCAGGGTGTTTGTTAAACAAGAATTCAAACAATGATTCTAGACGAACCGTCAAAAAAAACCACGAAAAAAAATGGGCCTCACGTATTTTCGGAATTTATGGTCCTCAATGGACCCTCACCCCTTGGGAGTTTAGGAGAAGGCACCTTTAATGAGTCTAGTTCGTTTTTTCGTTGTTTCTCTGAGCAGTCTGTTCAGACTTTTTGTAATTCAAATGGAGTTTTTGACTCGGATGTATCTGGTGTGCTTTGGTTTCTAGCTTTACGTTTAGTTTCGTATTTAAAAACTCATTAGTTATTAAACAAAATTTTGATGGTTTTGTAAACCAGTGGGCAAATATGGTATTAAGACTTGGTGATTGGGAAACATCAATGAGCACGGTAAAGCCTCCAATAGAAGTTCCCCAAAGTGGGCAAGAAAACGCCAAACACTAGCTAAGGTGTTCTGGGTAAGCTTAATACAACGAATAAATGTCATATCCGATATCCTTTCCTATGCACAAAAGGTTTCTGATGTGACATCCTAAGTTAAACACCGGTGGTCAGTGGTTCATTAATTGAACTCATGACTCGGCCAGCCTTGACTTTTTTAGATTTAACTTTGAACTACGTGTCACTTTGCTTTTGCCTCGTGTCCCGAAAAGTTATAACGTGTCCTACTTCTTTAGGAACATGCTGACCTGATCTGAACAGAACCGGGAATACTCCACTTTCTGAGTCTATTGTCAGGCATGAAAACCGTACTTTTATCGGATTAAAAGGGAAGGTCACCGGTCACCCTTCTTTGTACTATTTGAAAATCATGGGTTTATTAAGGGTTAACTCCGTAGAAATAGCTAGAAAACGTCTATACGCCTATTCATTTGGAATCGGATGACAATTCGTTCCTAACCCCGTAGCTTAAACACGGCTCCTAATAACAATTCCAAACTCACCCCGCTAATCAATGGCCCCTATGAAGCAGTCAAGTGATGAAACCAAAAGCGGAATACCAGAAACAAGAATTCCAAGGCGCCGTTGGATAGTTTCTGGTTTTGCATAAACCCCACAATTATATGAACAATAATCTTCATATAAATACCACAACATTATAGCATCTTCATTTCCACCATAACAAAACAAGTCAGAAACACAGAACAAATCAAGATCAACTAGAAATTTCAAAACAAATGGCAAACACAACTGGTCAGGTCATCAAATGCAAAGGTAAACTTCTTTTTTTTTGTAGGCTACTCTGTTTTTCCTGATGATTTTGGGCAAAATTTAAGTGATTTGAACTGTTTTAATTACTTGATGAGTGATGGAGTATTATGGGTTTTGTAGCTGCTGTTGCATGGGAAGCAGGGAAACCACTAGTAATTGAAGAAGTTGAAGTTGCACCACCACAAGATATGGAAGTTCGTATCAAGATTCTTTTCACTTCTCTCTGCCACACCGATGTTTACTTCTGGGAAGCCAAGGTATCATTTCTAATACACTAATTTTACTTTAAATTTGAAAAAATTTTATCAAGTTTTTTTTACTGTAATTGATGCTGAATGATAGATTACTTCATTTTGAAAAATTGCAGGGACAGACACCCGTATTTCCTCGAATTTTTGGTCATGAAGCAGGAGGGTAAGTAAATTTTCTGAACAGAACCATACATTTTTGTCAAGATCTATGATTTTTCAGAAATTTTATACAAGTAATGTGGATAATAATTTATGCTTCTAATTGAGTTTTAAATGTGGGTATTTCAGGATTGTTGAAAGTGTTGGTAAGGGTGTGACAGATATGCAACCAGGAGATCAAGTACTTCCGGTATTCACGGGAGAATGTAAGGAATGTCGGCACTGTAAATCCGAAGAGAGCAATATGTGTGATCTGCTTAGAATCAACACTGACAGAGGTGTAATGTTGAATGATGGACAATCAAGGTTTTCAATCAATGGCAAACCGATATACAATTTCGTCGGTTGCTCTACGTTTAGTGAGTACACAGTTGTTCATGTTGGTTGTCTTGCTAAGATCAATCCTGAAGCTCCCCTGGACAAAGTCTGTATTCTTAGCTGTGGGATCTCTACAGGTTAGGATTTTAGTTCCATGGAAATCTCATTTTTGTATCTCAATTGATTTGATTCCTACAAGTTGTTATTGAGTTTTGGTGGTGTATATGTGTTTTCCAGGTCTTGGTGCTGCTCTGAATGTAGCGAAACCAAAAAAAGGTTCAACTGTTGCTGTTTTCGGATTGGGAGCTGTTGGCCTTGCTGTAAAAAATTTACTTTTCTTTTCAGGATTGTGCATGTTGAAAATTCTGGAATAGACAAATCTAGTACTGTGGTTGTTTTGTCCCATTTTCATTAAAATGTTGCATCTAATAGAGTATATACTTGATTAGGCTTGTGAAGGGGCTCGACTATCTGGTGCTTCGAGGATTATTGGGGTTGATCTGAACGCTAACAGATTCGATGAAGGTGAGACAAACAAAGCCACTTAATCGAATAGTTGATTTATACAGTTCATGTTTTGCAATTTCTTTGTTTTTCCATGGTTTGCTCATATATGCGGGAACTAAATTGTTGTCTTATCGACATCCCTTTATCAGCAAAGAAATTTGGGTGTACAGAGTTCGTGAATCCAAAGGACCACACAAAACCAGTTCAAGAGGTTTGCCTACCACAACTCAATAGTGCTAACAAATCATCTAGGGAACTTGATTCGTTCAATAAATATCTGATTGCTTCTGGTTTGATGAATAGGTGATTGCTGAGATGACTGATGGAGGGGTAGACCGCAGTATTGAGTGTACAGGGAGTATCCAAGCCATGATCTCTGCGTTTGAATGCGTTCATGATGTAAGCTCTTTTCTGTCTCAAAATAGTTTTTGTGTTGGTATAGTTCACACGTATGTTTTAAATTTTGTGAATCTCAATGGAAACATCAATACATCCTTTCACTTACAGCACCCCATAATTCAAATGACTTGCAATGTTAATGAAATTGTTTAACTTGTTGTGTGGTGGACAGGGATGGGGTGTTGCAGTTCTCGTTGGTGTGCCAAACAAGGACGACGCATTCAAAACTCACCCAATGAATCTATTGAATGAGAGAACTCTCAAAGGTACCTTCTTTGGAAACTACAAGCCACGGTCAGACCTTCCTTCAGTTGTGGAAATGTACATGAACAAGGTAAAAGAATAAGCTCAATTTTGTCAGCATTGACATGGTACAAATATTTTAGCACCACAGTATAATTCTACAATCCCGTCTTTTATTTGGAACTGGGTTTCTTATTTGTGTAGGAACTTGAACTGGAGAAATTTATTACCCATGAAGTTCCCTTTGCTGACATTAACAAAGCTTTCGATATCATGCTTAAAGGAGAAGGTCTCAGGTGCATTATCCGCATGGAATGATCCAAGCAAGGTCATCTATCTTATGGCCTGGCATTTATGGTTCTGTGTTTCAAAATTAGTATTGTGATTCTGTGAGATGCTACATTTGTGCCTGGCTTGAGAATTGAGAGTAGATTCTGCAATAATATAGTTCGTCTAGTAATTTGTTGCTGGAACTTGTAGTGATGGTTTCTATTCGATGTAGTTTCTCTATTGCATTTATTAATAAAGAGAATTGATACTTGTTTTGTTTCAAGGCCTGCCAAATTCTACTTGCACAGACGATTCTCTTGTCTTTCTATGGTGATCTTTTCTTGGCTGTGTCTAGGCCTTGGCTATTGGATGTTGTAGACGTGCAACATGCTTAGCCAAGGCTTAGCTCTTAAACTCATTTTTCTGCCAATAACTTTTTAGGTCAAGTACCGACCAAACTTGGGCCGGATACTCAGAATGCGGCTACATATAGCCAACGCCCATTGCAGTGCATATATATTTTCATAGCTAATGCTTAGCAACATCTAGGGTTTTAGAGTGCCGGCTCATTTTGGATTCTCTGCTGCTGGGTTTGACAGAATTGTGACAATGGATGCGAATGGGTGAGTAATCCAGACCTATTTTTTCATCCTTAATCTGTTTGGGGTTTCACTGGATTTCTGTCATGGGGACGTTTTGTTTGTAATAATATATATATATATATATATATGAGGAGGGATCCATTGACAGGCCCTTATTTGACAAGTTTTCACAGTCCCATATCAGCCCTTAGATTAAAACATAAGGATTTTGACAAGTTTTCACAGTCCCATATCAGCCCTTAGATTAAAACATAAGGATGGTTGAGATTAACTCAACCTAATAGTGTTAATCCGGGTAAAACTTATGACCCGTGATGGTGTATATCTTGTTTACTCACTCCTCTCTCTTCTCCTTCTCAGATCTCTCAAATCTGTTTACTTATCAGAATTGCAGCAATCTAAATCAAATGTAAATAATACTAGATGAAAGTTTGGTGTCCTTGAGTTGACATTCCACGGATTGCAGCAATCTGAATCAAATTAATGTGTCCTTCCTTCCACCGTGGTTGGCTAATTGGAGATTGATTATTCTTTGAGATCTGAATTGTTTGTCTGTCTTTTTTTTTCGGGAATTTGAGTTTTGGACGGAAGCTGAAATTGGGAATTTAGAGAATCTGTATCTAGACCCTAGTTCCATTCAATGGAATTCAATAGATCCAAAAGTACTGAAGAATTGGCGTAGTCACTCAAATGGCAGTTGATGAAGAGGCATCGATTAATATGTGATGAATATGAGAATAAAACCAATTGAATGGTAAATGAAAACTAAATGGGTTTCTTTGTTTTTTATTATACACATTCTTTTGCTTTGATGATCAAGCCTTTGTCTCTTAACATTTAACAAGAGAAAAAAATGAAAATAGAAGACGACGGTCGACGAAATAAATTGCGGGTCACGGGTTTACCCAGATTTACCCTATTAGTGTAAGTCAATCTCGACCATCCTTATGTTTTCATCCAACGGCCAACCTGAGACTGTGAAAACTTGTCAAATGAGGGCCTGTCAAGGGATCCCTCCAATACATATATACTAGGTATCACCCCGGCCTGGCCGGGGCTCAACCTTTTTCAAGTTTTTGTTTATTATTCGGTCGACCGGTCAATCCTCACATAAAATTTAGTCAGCATGTAAAGTCGTGTCGTGTTTAATCAGTCGGGTCATAACAGCCGAGGCCTACGACCCGCCATGGATTAAAAAATTTAGAGTCAAATATAATCCATGTATTATAATTTAGTCAACATGTAATGATCGTGTCGTGTTTAATCAGTCGAGTCAAAATAAATAATCACGACAAACATAAGGTTAATGGTGACTTTTACCCAAAATAAAAAATTAAAAAATAATGCGGACCAAATATGAGCTTTAGCCTTTAGGACTTAATTACAGTAAAACCTCTCTGGAAGAATACTCCATATAGGAATAAACTCCATATAAGAATAAAATTTTATGGTCCCGACTTGGGCCAGTTATATTTAAGAATAAACTCCATATTGGAATAAGTCATAATATTTTCCGGTCCCATCTTAAGAAACCTACCTCCATATAAGAATAATTGACATTATAATATAAATACTATAGGTCTTGTCATGCATCAAAGTTTAAGATTAAGAGCTTCTTGTAACCATTTTACAAAATCATTTGGCTTTAAAGTAGATTCGTTGCTTTTTTTGTGCACAATTTACTGCAAATAACTTTCACTCATATAGTTTCGTTGGTCAGTTTGCAGTACTATCTTTCACTTATATAGTTTCATTGGTCAATTTTAGGTCTCAAAGTTGAGTTTATATTTTTCTAGATATATTTTTGTGTTTCCAATGCATATATGTGTATTTTCTCAAGTGCATGTATAAAAGTTTTTCTTTCGGTCTATTCAAGGTATACCTCCATATAAGAATAACCTCCATATAAGAATATTTTTTTATGGTCCCTGGAATATTCTTATACAGAGGTTTTACTGTATCTTAGAATTTATCTAAGAAAAGCCCAATAGTATCTATTTAACCGGCACAGAACATACCAGGATGTTTGTTGGGCGCAAACAATATATCTCTCCATACGTTTCTTAATTTTCTCCGTTCGCTTGAAGCTCGAAAAATGAACTTTAATTTGTCTTCCCTGCTGGATGTTCTCAATTATTACGGTTGCATAGATTGATTAACGTACTTGAGGGGCCCAAGTGTGTGACGTAGATGTTTTCAATAATGGGTGCCGGAACATATATTTGTCTGAGAGAATGCCCCCTTGTTCCATGTGCAAACAGAGAATACTAGCAATTAGGAATGATTATGGAAACCCACGCTGGGGAAGGAATAAGGAAACCAATTGTAATTAAGTGATCAGATTTTTGTTCTCCAGAAGCCTAACAAAAGTTTAGAAAATCCAGGACGTTTTTCCATTTTTTTTAAATGCATTTGGAAGTTTTAAGTTATGGAAGCTTAGCCGGATCAGGAAATCAACGATCCGACAGACGTCTATATACAATATATAACCGATCGATCCGTGTTGTGGGATGATGAAATCGATGGTCGGATTTGTAAGGCCAAACACACACACCACTTCTTTTTATAATATAGATTAGGTATCACCCCGGCCTACGGCCGGGGCTCAACCTTTTTCGTTTTCGTTTTGTTGTTTGATCGGCTGGTCCGTATTCTACCAAAATCTTTTTTAGTCATTCGCAAAACTAATTAGATTATAACGGTCAAACATCGAGCTTATAAGTTAGTTCGGACTTGCGTCCCTAGTATTTGTGGTTGTGTCAAATTAGCCGGGCTTACAGCCCCGACCGTGGTTCCTTGAGGATACCATAGTATTTTGTTGATCGGGTCAAATTAGCCGGGGCCGTGGTCCCTTGAGAATACTATAGTATTTTGTTGGTCAGGTCAAATTAGTTGGGGCTTACAGCCCCGACCGTGGCCCTTAAACATTCCCTAATGTTTTGTTGGTCGGGGTTGTGACACTTAAATCTCGCACATAAATCTTTATCACGTTTTTTATTTTATTTGTTTTTTAAAAATAGCTTTTAGATTAGTTGAGGCTAACTTAAATTTTCTTGAGAAAGTTATGGTACAAATCATTATGCTTATTGGATGATTGAACGTTCGATGGACCAGAGTATATCTGGTGAATACGAATAATCTTCATGGAGGGTCATCCGCCAAACATAAGCCAAACAGACCCTTAGCCATATGTTTTCCGTGAAGATGTATTAGTAAGGAGATATTTGGTTGCATTAAACATAAAACCTCTTACCCAATTCACTCCTCTTCCTTTATTAGGTTTTTTTTCTTCTCCTTTCCTCTTTAGACCAATTTTTTTTTAAATCATCAGCTCTGTTTTCTTTTATTTCACTGTATCCATCCTTTAAATCATCCATAATAATAACTTAGTATTAATAACTCAGTATTATTATGATATAGAGAGACGAAGTTAAGAATTAGAAGTCGTTAATGGAGGGGAAGAACTATAGATAAAAGACCATCTGTTGGTGAAACCATTAAAGAATGATGCTCCTCTGTTCTATAAATACATCTACTTAGTGTTAGCCTATATTAACGGAAACTTAGTCAAATTAGGAAATCCGATGCTGCAGTCAAATTAAGAAATCCAAGGATCCGACGCCGTTAAATAATCTTTAGAATCATATTTTTATTAGGAAGCCAAGGGATCGGACGGACGTCTATATAGGACAAATAACCGATCAATCTCCATCGTGGGATGACGAAATCGATGGTGGGATTTGTAAGGCTACACACACACCAAAATTTTCGTTTTTTTGTTTGATCGGCTGGTCCGTATTCTACCAAAATCTTTTTTAGTCATTCGCAAAACTAATTAGATTATAACGGTCAAACATCGATCTTATAAGTTAGTTCGGACTTGCGTCCCTAGTATTTGTGGTTGTGTCAAATTAGCCGGGCTTACAGCCCTGGTCGTGGTCCCTTGAGGATACCATAGTATTTTGTTGATCGGGTCAAATTAGCCGGGGTCGTGGTCCCTTGAGAATACTATAGTATTTTGTTGGTCAGGTCAAATTAGTCGGGGCTTACAGCCCCGACCGTGGCCCTTAAACATTCCCTTATGTTTTGTTGGTCGGGGTTGTGACACTTAAATCTCGCACATAAATCTTTACCATGTTTTTTATTTTATTTGTTTTTTAAAAATAACTTTTAGATTAGTTGAGGCTAACTTAAATTTTTTTGAGAAAGTTATGGTACAAATCATTATGCTTATTGGATGATTGAACGTTCGATGGACCAGAGTATATCTGGTGTATACGAATAATCTTCATGGAGGGTCATCCACCAAACATAAGCCAAACAGACCCTTAGCCATATGTTTTCCGTGAAAATGTATTAGTAAGGAGATATTTGGTTGCGTTAAACATAAAACCTCTTACCCAATTCACTCCTCTTTCTCTATTAGGTTTTCTTTCTTCTCCTTTCCTCTTTAGACCAATTTTTTTTAAATCATCAACTCTGTTTTCTTTTATTTCACCGTATCCATCCTTTAAATCATCCATAATAATAACTTAGTATTAATAACTCAGTATTATTATGATATATAGAGACGAAGTTAAGAATTAGAAGTCGTTAATGGAGGAGAAGAACTATAGATAGAAAACCATTTGTTGGTGAAACCGTTAAAGAATGATGCTCTTCTGTTCTATAAATACATCTACTTAGTGTTAGCCTATATTAACGGAAACTTAGTCAAATTAGGAGCAGTCAAATTAAGAAATCCAAGGATCCGACGCCGTTAAATAATCTTTACAATCATATTTTTATTAGGAAGCCAAGGGATCGGACGGACGTCTATATAGGACATATAACCGATCAATCTCCATCGTGGGATGACGAAATCGATGGTCGGATTTGTAAGGCTACACACACTACTTCTTTTTATAATATATATATATATATACATATATTTTTTCTTTGAATTTCAGAGTAAATTGTCAGAAATTACTGGAACTATTGAAGAGACTTCCAGAAGAAATCATCCTTGAAATATTTGGGAAGTTACCATTAAGATCTCTCTTGATATTCAGGTGTGTATCCAAATATTGGTGCATCCAACTCTACTAATCCCGAATTTGTTCGTATGATTAAAAATAATTATAGTCTCTGTGTACACATATATCTCACTACCGGACACGTGTATACAGAAAGGTACGTGGAAAGCATGCAAGCCAAGACATCAAAACACGATGCGTCGCGAAGCACCAAATAAACCCCTAGGAGTTGCTTTATCTCATCCCCAGAAGAGGAGCTAAGATCAACGGTGGGGAGAAAGTCAGCTGACACGGACTGACAGGGGCAGAAGACACTTGTCTGACACGAGCAGACCCCTCAACCACCCGCATTAAACACTCTGAGCAGTGCACATGTCGACCGACCTATGGAACGAGCGAAGATGCCTCCGCGGGATCGAGGGGGAAACGCAGACCTCTGCGTGATGGACACAAGACACTAGAAGATAAGGTTCCAACGGTCTTCAGAGATGGGTCCCACATTCCTACCTTATAAATACCCAATCTCCACAAAGGGGGAAGGGGATCGAAAAAACATCAGGAAAGAGAGAGAGAGAGTAGCAAAGGTAAGGAATCCCATAGTGGAGAGAAATATGTAAAACCCAAGTCATTCAACTATTCGTGTAATCGTGAATAATATAGCAGAACAACAAACCCCGTGGATGTAGGCCTTAGTGCTGAACCACGTAAACCTTGGTCTTATTTACATTTCAGCACTTTACATTCATTTAGTTCCGCATGCATTTACTTATATATGTTGTTTTCCTTTTATATTTGTACCCCATGCATAATCGCTACGCATGGGGAAGATGGAGGAGGCCATGATAAACCCACGGGTTTTGAGCCAATGAACCCACATCAGGGTATCATCATCGTAATCTCTTTAGACTTTAACAATTGATTGCGGGCATTCGGACCCCGCGTAGTTCGTGTGTCCACAATTTGGCGCTAGAAACAGGGACTTCGTCCCGGTAAAAGATTTATCTTGTCCTGTGATTTCATTCTAATTTGGCATACGATTGCTTCGATTTTATCAGCTCTGACTGTATAGATCATTCGTCAACAGTATTATATTCAAAATCCCACCTTTTGCCTTCGATAAGAGTTAGTGTTCCAAGCATGGGTTATTGTCCTAATCCGTCGGATTTACAATTTTCATATACTAAAGATCGCCTTTAATAAACCCGCTTTTGAAAAATTGTATTTCGACAACTAACCCGCTTCACGCGGACATCCCCGTTTCTGTTTGAATAAATTTATACAGAGAGAACGTGTTGTGAGTAAGGAAGGCGAGTTTACGCTAGATTTCGTCAACAAAAAGGCACGTGATGGAGAAGACGCAGGAAGCAGGAAAATCCAAAGCTTTGTCAAAAGAAACACCCCGGACAACCCCGATCATCACCCGAAGCAAGCAGAAAGGAGATAAAACTAAAATGACCAATCGAAGGCAGGATACCACTGAAATCACTTCACCCATGAACGCTAATTCTGTTGCAATGGCGGCTCTCAGAGCAGCAACGATAAAATACGGGGAAGCCGCGGTAGTCCCGAAGGCTGCGGAGGCTAGAAATACCTTCGCCATGAGTCAACTTAACCAACCAAGGGAGAGGGTGGATGAATCCAGAACATTCCAACCCGCGCATCTGCTAACCTTTGGAATGCCGCTAACAAATAACCAGAATCAAACCATACCGGCGGCTCGGGCACCGCAGAGGGGCGCTCACTCCAATTTGGAAACACCAACAACAGAAGTTGAACCCCTGCCACCTTTAGTACAGACCATGGAGGAGGGCGGCGCCACGGCTGTAGCTGCACGTGCGGGGACTCCCAATCAGGGGTCCAACCAATCACACCAACTAATGGCAGAGCTCGAGGAACTGAGAAGGAACCAACAGGTTTACGCAGAAGCTGTAGCACTTTTGGCCAGAGAAAATCAAGATTTAAAGGAGCGGATTGCTCTAAGCACAAAGACCAACCAACAACTTGATGAAGCAAGCTCCAAAGCACCAGAGCCAAACCAAGACTGCAGAGTCGTCCTAGCGACCAATGAAGACGCGACAAGGAGACATAGCGTATCCGACCCGGATTATGACGATGGAGAATCAAACGGAAATGATCTGAAGAATTTAGAACACCAACGCGCAATGGAGGAACTGCGAGATGAGATGATGGCAGAGATCAGGCAATTGAAAAATAAACAAGGAGGGGGAAGGTTAGAAGAGGTTATGAGAGAAGCTAACTCCACGCCCCTGACGCATCGCTTGGCCAACACCCCTATTCCCCTGAAATGCCCTGTCCCGACGTTCGAATGCTATGATGGGTCCAGCGACCCTGCTGCACATGTTCGGTACTACAACCGCGTCCTAGCAAGATGGGGACAGAACGACGTCGTACTCTGTAGATACTTCCCGTCAAGTTTGAAGGGATCGGCGTTATCATGGTTTGATAATCTGCCACCAAACTCCATACACTCATACGACCAACTGGCAGAGAAATTCTTAAGAACATACATGTACAACAAGACTGTAAACACTGGGATGGATAAGCTTTTTTCACTAGCAATCGGCTACAAGGAAACCACGAGAGAATACACAAACAGATGGCATAGGATCTGCCAAGCCATAGGAAGCGTGGACCCAGTGGTAAGCATCAATTGTTATAAGTGGGGCTTGGACCGAATGAGTCCCCTATTTGTTGAAATTCACGGGAGCGTGCCCAAGACAGAAGGCGATCTCCGAATAATTATCGAGAAGCACGCTCTACTTGAAGAAATTCAACGGGAAAACCCGAGGGCATATCCGCAGAGGTCTCACCGCACCAATTCAGCAGAACAAACCAATGGGGCCAAAAGGGGTTCCTCAGATGAGAGACCTCACGAAGATAGAAAGGAACGGAGGGATGAACGAAGAACAGGCGACCGAAAATTCGAAGACCAAGTTTACACGAAACTCAACGCTAGCTATGCTCGTATCCTGCGGGAGATCAAAGGGAGGGAAAACTTAGAATGGCCATGGTCTAAGGGAAAGCAGCCCCCAAGATCCGAAAAGTCTAAAGATTACTGTGAGTATCACTGTTTCAACGGACACCAGACCGAAAAATGCAAGAACCTTAAAATAATGATTCAAAAATTAATTGATGCGGGTGAGCTCAAACATTACATACGGAAGGAGGTTACCGAGGACAGATCCAAACGAACCAAGCCAGTCCAACTTCCGGAAGAAAACCGAACAATCAACACCATCTCGTGTTCCGAAGCCACAGGACCCTCGCTCACAGCACAGATTGGAAAAAGGTTACGGAAGCAATTCGAAGATCGCTGCGAGTTATATAAGGTCGATGGGATAACAGTGGACGAACATGAAAAATGGATGGAATTACCTGTCATCTTCGATGCCGAGGATATCGAAGAAGATATGGAAGACCATAACGATCCCTTGGTCCTGACATTACCAATAGCGGGATGTAACCTCAAAAAATCCTCATAGACGGGGGAAGCTCTGTGAATGTCCTATTCTATGACGCATTCAAGCGGATGAAGCTCCATGATGAACAGTTGATGACCTCTTATCACACCATCTACGGATTCAATGGAGCGGCCACGAAGCCCTTGGGAGACATTGTGTTACAGGTTAACGCAGGGCCCATGAAACTGGATACCCGATTCAGTGTGGTGGATACCCCTTCCCCCTACAACGCCATTATTGGACGACAGTGGGTACACAAGCTCAAAGGAGTTGCGGCAACATACCACCAGTACCTAAGATTTCCAACACCTGAGGGAATTATGGAGATCAAGGGAGATCGAATCGCTACACGAGAATGCCAGGCCACTCAGGATCATATCAACAACGAGCAAGAAGAACAGCGAAAAATCCGAAGAGTAAGAAATCAAGAAACCACGCAAGAGAAAGCCGTAGAACTATTCCTTAAGGAAACCACAGGAAAAGGCTTGACGAAAGGGTAATGTCCGAGGCTCGGAAACAAGTACCTCAACAATCAACAAAGAGCAGAAACACGCCAAATAGCAATTAAAGAGCGCCCCAGTCCTCGGAAACCCAAGGCCTATGTTCACACCCGTGGAACCCACTAAGGAAATCAACATAGGAACGGAAGAAGACCCGAAGAGGGTCAAAATCGGGACCATCATGGGCGAAGGGAGAGAACATTCCTTAACCAAATTACTAAGGAATATGCGGATGTGTTCGCCTGGAAGTTAGGAGATATGCCAGGGATCGACCCAAAAGTAATCCAACATGAACTACGCATCAAACAGGGCACACCCCCGTTCAGGCAGAAAATACGAAAAGTGGCTCCAGAATATCATGAGGCGGTAGAAACAGAACTTCGGAAGCTACTAGACGCAGGATTTATCAAGGAAGTCAAGTATCCTACCTGGATATCCAACATGGTCATTGTTCCTAAGAAAAATGGAGGGGTTAGAATATGCATCGACTTTACTAATCTCAACAAGGCGTGTCCAAAGGACAGCTATCCCCTGCCGAGCATAGATCAACTGGTTGAAGCAGTTGAAGGGTACGAGGAGCTGTCGTTTATGGACGGATACTCTGGTTACAACCAAGTAGCCCTGGCAGAAGAAGATCAGCAACACACAGCATTCTATACACCACATGGCCTTTATTGCTATACCAGAATGCCTTTCGGGCTCCGAAACGCAGGGGCAACATACCAAAGGATGGTCGATGCTATCTTCAAACCATGGATTGGAGGAACCCTAGAAGTCTACGTGGACGACATGCTCGTCAAAAGCAAGCTGCGTAAAAATCACCACCAGGACCTGAGGAATATTTTCAATGCAATGAGACAACATCACATGAAAGTAAATCCGGAGAAATGTACTTTCGGTGTCACCTCAGGGAAGTTCCTCGGTTATCTGGTGACGAAAAGGGGCATCGAGGTAGACCCAGCTAAGATTCAAGCCATAGTAGAGATGCCGTCACCAAAGAATCTAAAGGAAGTGCAGAAGCTCAATGGGTCCATAGCAGCGTTGGGCAGATTTATTGCACGGTCTTCGGACAAGTGCAAACATTTCTTCAATATTCTTAAGAAAGGGAGCAGGTTCGAATGGACCGCCGATTGCGAGGAAGCATTCCAAAAGATCAAAGAACATCTAGCTTCGATCCCTATCCTGCAGAAACCTGACCCTGATGAAGTTTTGGCACTGTACATAGCAGCAACGGAGGACGCAGTCAGCGCGGTATTAGTCAAAACCAATACAAAGATAGAACAGCCTATCTATTACGTCAGCAAGACACTCAATCCCGCGGAAAGAAATTATACTAAGATTGAACAACTCATCCTCGCACTGGTATGGGCTACCCAAAAACTGAGAACCTACTTCCTAACTCACTTCGTCAGGGTACCATGCAGAGCACCATTGGAAGCAGTCCTCAAAAGCACAGGAAAAGTGGGCCGAATAGCCAAATGGAACACCCATCTGGACCAATTCAACATCATTCATGAAATTCAACATTCTCAGAAGTCCCAAGTTCTGGCAGATTTCTTAGCAGACCTCCCTCTAGACAACGACGAAGAGATCAAGGGAATACCAGAAGCGCGAGGAAGCAATCAAGGATCCAATAGATATCCTCGAACCTGCGAGTCATAGACAATGGGAAGTCTTCGTCGACGGATCTAAAAATAAGGAAGGGGCAGGAATAGGTATTGTCATCATCACCCCAACTGGAGAAAGGATCATACAGGCACTTAGATTGGAATTCAAAGAGCATACCAATAACATTGTTGAATACGAAGCTGTCATACATGCCCTACGTATAATAATAGAGATGGGGGTAACCGATGTAAGGCTGACAAGTGATTCGCAGCTGGTCATACGGCAAATCGCGCTCGAATATAATGTGTACGATGACACCCTTTCAGCTTACATGGCATTGGTCCAAACATTGGCTTCACAAATCCCGAACATTAAGTTCCGGCACTTATGCAGAAGGGACCTCAGGCATGCGGATGCCCTAGCATACATATCATCCATGTTGAGGGATAAAAATGCCGAAGGTATTAAAATAGCAAGGGTATACGAGCCTTCGATTGCATCTCAATTCTCCTTCGCTACCAATCAAGATACGATGGAAGAATATTTTGAAGACCAAGTAGGAGAAGACATCCATAACGACTTTGATGAAGAAGACATCTTGTCAAAAGCAAATCAAGACGAAGATTTCAGCAATGAAGATGACTGGAGGGTGACAATACATGCCTTCCTCGACAAAGGAAGCCTACCTGCGGATCGGAAGCAAGCTAGAAAGACGCTCTCCAAAGTGGGAAGATACGATCTTCGGGACGGGGTCCTATATAGGAAATCTTTCCTCGGACCATTACTACGCTGCTTATCCCGAAAAGAAGGGCATCGAATTCTAAAGGATATCCATTATGGTGACGCAGGGAATCATAGCGGTATGAGATCACTAGCTGACAAGGCAAAAACGCAAGGATATTACTGGCCGACCATGATACAAGATGCTGCGAGGATGTCCCGACGATGCGAAGAATGTCAGCGCTTCGCGAAAAAAATCCACGCGCCGGCAACATTGCTAAACTCTGTCGATAGCCCGTGGCCATTTGCAAAATGGGGAGTAGACATCGTCGGGCCTTTCATCGAAGGATCAAGGAAGAGACGATTTTTGATAGTAGCCACGGACTACTTCAGTAAATGGGTGGAGGCTAAGGCCTTGGCCAGGATCAGAGACGCGGATGTCTTCACTTTCATATTCCAGAACATCATTTGCAGATTTGGTATACCTGCTGAAATTGTATCTGATAACGGCAAGCAATTACAGGGAAAAAATATAGACATGCTCTTCGACACCTTCAAAATAAGAAAAAACAAGTCCACCCCCTTATACCCTCAAAGCAACGGACAAGCGGAAGCTACCAACAAGACCCTCGCCCTTATACTCAAAAAACAATTAGACGAGCATAAGGGAAGATGGTGCGAACAACTGCACAATGTCTTGTGGGCATACAGGACAACACGAAGGTCCGCTACCGGGGAATCCCCGTTTCTTCTTACTTATGGAGCTGAAGCAGTCATACCTACGGAAATCCTCATGCCAACCACGAAGACCGAAGCCTGGGAGAAAAACCTCACAACAGATATGATGTTAGAAAGGTTGGACGACTTGGAAGGAAGAAGGGAAGTAGCATTGCAAAAGATGGAAAATTATCAACGAAGACTAGCAAGGGAGTACAACAAAAAGGTAAAGCTACGAAATTTTGTAGAGGGACAGTATGTGTTGAGAACAATCCCACGATATCAGCAAGAAAAGAAATGGGGAAAGTTAGTGATGAGTGCCAAATATTGTATATATTTATCCCTTTTTGTTGGCATTTTAACTCATCTTTTGTGCATTAATTCTACATTTTATCCCATATTCTGTATTTTCAGTGTTTTCAAGAATAAATATTTTTATTAATTAATTTTGCATTTTTAGGTAATAAATAAAGTTCGGATGAGTCGTGGAGCGAAAAGAGCAGAAAAGTAGTGAAAAGCTGGGAGAAATTACGCAAGGAAGCCGCGAAGAATGGTGCGCACAACCTCATTTTCTACACACAAAAGCGCCTCCGTTCTCAGCCATCAGATCAGTTCTCGGAAGCATCCGACGGTCGCTCCTATGCCTGTGCATCAACTCCCGATGATTCCGCCTTACACTACAGTACCTAACTCCATCTGGTGCCGTTAACTTCGTTGCACATCAGAATCCGACGGTCGCTTCACACATCCTTCCATCTACCCGTTCGATTCCACTCAGATCCAATGATCCAACATCTCAGATTCGCCAACATCTAAATTTGATATCCCGCCTCACACAGTAGCAGCCTATACCTATATCCTGAACCCGACCCAATCTTCTCCTCTTTCTTTCTTCTCCTCCACCCGACAGTAGCTCTGCAACTGCAACTGCACCTCCCCTCTCTGCCATGCCGCTGTCGCTTACACCACCATCACCTCCACAGTTCTGCCACCACCACCAGTTCCATCACTGCCACTACCATCCCCAACACCCTAGCCTAGCTATTTTCTTCATCTCACAACCTCTGAAACCCTAGGTTTTGGGGTGAGTAAAATAGCTAGAAATTAGGGGACAATAGGAGCAGGAAGAGCATCAGAGGGACATCAAGAAGCATGGGTCGAGCAAATTTTGGAGTTTGGAAGCTAAATTTTGGGTAATAATTTAAACCCTAATTGTACTGTGTATTGATATTTTTGGGGAAAATGTGTTTAAACCCTAATTTGCTAATTTGGGTATAAATAGAACTGATGTATGAGATGTAAAAACTGTTCTTGGACTAGCCAAGTTTCCACCCAATTTGGGTTAGCTTAATTGTTACTGTTATTATCTTGCTCCTGTTACATTGCACTGTTAACCATTTGCATATGTTTTTATTGTGCTGTGTATGATGTTGTTGTGTGTATCTGTTTGATGTTTGTTAGTTTAATGTTCTAAATTCACCACTAGGGTGAAGATGAAACCTTAATGCCACTGTGTAGGAGACTACAATTCTGGCCTCTCATCACATTGCTCTCACATTGTATGTCATGCATATAGTGTAGTTAGGATCCCCCTGTGACTGAAAGTGCAGCAACCCATGTGAATTGCTTATGGTCCAAACCTCAGACTAGTTATGCTTTAATCAGATAGCTAGTACCTTGGGAGGACAATTTGGTTGCAATTGGAATATCCAACTTAGTCTAGGTGGAATCAATGCCCTAGTTTGCCATCAACCTTCCCTGTCATCCATAAATCCATCTTCAACTGATAGTCTTGTTTCCTTTCACTTGTTTAGTTTACCTGCATTTTCTGTTTTGCATCTTCACTGCTTACTCGTTTTCCCTGCTACATTTCTTCTATTGCTGCAATTGCTGCTGCAGCACTTGTGCTGCTGCACTGTTTTTCCTTCTTCTTGGCCTTGTGGTGTTTTGCTGCGGCTGGTGCCTGCTACTATGCCAAAGTGCTGCTGCTGCCACTCCTTGCCCTGTAGCTGCTGTTGCATCCTGCATCTGAGCCTCTGCAACTGCTGCTGCCAATCCACTTCAGTGGCTGTTGCATTGCTGCTGATTGCTTTGCTCTCCAAAGCTCACTTCCAAAAGCCCAAAGCTCAGTTCACTCCCAAAGATAACTGAGCCCAAGTTCAACTCAGTGAAGTCCAAAGGCCCAGATTCTCAACTGAAAGACCAAAACCAAGGTCTAGTTCACTAAGGCCCAGTTAAGGCCAAAGCCTAGTTCACTACTAAGCCCAACTCCTAGTTGAACTGTTGAGCCCAAGCTCAGTTCATTTTATGTTTACAAACCCATTAAGCCCAATCCATTCAAAGGGCATTCAAACCCAATAGTACATTAAGCCCAACACTTCCAAAGGGCTTCTAAGCCCAAAGCAAATCTAGGAACCCAATTAGCTAAAACACTTCCGAAACACACCCGATCTCTGTGGATCGACCCGTACTTGCACGAGCTACAACCGACGACCGTGCACTTGCGGTATTACTGTAGGCCCGTTTTCATGCGCTCATTTTTATACACATCTCCGGGCCTGCCAAGTTTTTGGCGCCGTTGCCGGGGATAATTTTTAGGACCTTTTAGAAGCCTACCAAGTTTTTGGCGCCGCTGCCGGGGATTGGTGCTGTGTTTTATCTGTGTTTTTCTTAGCTATTTTTGCATTTCATTGCATAGCATTTGCATCTGCATCTGCTTCACTTCATTTGCTGTTGGACCTGCTGTTCTGAACCTGTTTTTCCTCTGCTGGGACGCCACCAAGGAAAAGAACCAAAACCCAACTGGGTTTTTGCAACAATATCAGAGCAGCTGGGCTGTGCTAAAAAGGTAAGCCTAAACCCATTCAATTGAGAGAACCCAACCTGTGGGCTTCCAATTTTTTTATTGTGGGCTTGTAATAATTAACCCAATTTTTTGGGCTTTTTATTTTTCTATTTTGGGTTTGTAATAATTTATTTTTGGGCTTGTTGTTTAATTTGTGGGCTTCCAATTTTTTTATTGTGGGCTTGTTTAAATTCTTTCATTGGACTTGTATTTTAGACTCTGGGTTTAAACCCAGCTGAGCTTATAACTGATTGTGGACTTGTAAGTGAACCTCGAAACCAAAGTTTTAAAAACAAACGTCGGGCCTTAACCAACTGGGCCAAATTAAACTTTCAAAACTAAAACTTGAATTTTCGTAGGCCGCAGCGTCCATTTCATTAGAGGCTTGCACAGTGGGCTTGCTCCCATTTCAAAAACCAAATTTTATTTTCTTCATTAAAAAAAAAAAAAAAAAAAAAAAAAAAAAAAAAAAAAAACCAAAATTTTCTTTTGCTCCCAATTTTAAACCAAATTTCTTTTATATCCCACCAAAACCAAATTTTTCCCAAAAATCCAAACCCATCAAAAACCAAATTTTTGAAAACCCTTTAAAAACCAAATAGTGGGCTTTGTGTCATTTCAAAATGGACCAACCTCGTGCTCTCCATGAATACATGTATCCATCAATACAAATTCCATTATCATGTATTGTCTTACCTCAAACCAATAACCCTTTTAAAATAAATGCAAGCATGATACAAATACTTCCTATATTTCGAGGGTTCGATTCTGAGAACCCCTATACTCATGTAAGGGAGTTTGAACAAATTTGTCGGACTATGCAACCTGATCATTTGTCCGAAGACTCTCTGAAATTGCGTTTGTTTACATTTTCTTTAAAAGAAAGGGCCAAAACATGGTTTTACGGTTTGAGACCACAATCAATCACCACTTGGGAACAACTCACTAATCAATTTTTCCAAAAATTTTTTCCACACCATAGGACCATCGCTATTCGTCAAAGTATCAATTGTTTTGTCCAATTGGATAAGGAAACTGTTTTTCACTATTTTGAACGTTTTAATGATTTGTTGAGTGAATGTCCGCACCATGGAATTGAGAAGTGGAGACTTGTCGTCATCCTCTATGAGGGACTAGACTTTAAATCTCGAACCATGGTAGAGTCTATGTGTAATGGTGAGTTTATTGATAAATCTGTGGATGATGCATGGAATTTTTTAGCCGAGATTGCAGAAAAAACCCATCAATGGGAATCCGTTAGGGAAACAGGAACAACACCACATGATATGAGTCACCCTCATGAATTAGAGTTTTATTCTTGTAATAGCTCCGACCTTAGGATTGAAAATTATCCTAGATTGCAAAATTCCTATCATGATGATGATGATGATTATGATGTTATGTTAGAAGAACATGTCTATACTGAAAATGTTATGGAACCTTTGGGTTCAAATACATTAGGCTTCTCTGCCCCGACCTTAATGCATGATATTTCTTCTAGTATTCCATGTGATGTTTCACCTGATGTGCCGATACACGAGAATAAATCTGTTGATGATGTTGATAATTCTGATTGTGATCTTGCCAATTTGATTGATGATTGTGAGCATGATGTGACATGTGTAGATGATTTAGAAGATTTTGATTTGATTGATAATGATATGCCTATTCTTCTACCTAAGTCACAATCTGATGGCCTTCCACCCAACCTAGATTTGGTTTGTACCAATATTATAAAACCAATTTCTCTGAGAATGCCCAACCTAGGTTTGGAACTGTGTGCTTCCCAAGTCCTCTTGGACTATTTTGCTTCCAAATATAATACATTTGAGGAACCACAGTTGGAAATAGCATGTTTGCCCGTCCCTAGCACAGTTCATTTTGAGCTAGACCTTGTGCATGATGAACCCCCAAAACTGCGCGATTTTGTTTTCAAAATTATATCTTCTGTAAAATCCAGGTTTGGGGGTAGCTCATTTTGTTTCACAGTTTCAGTTAGCACCTACATGGGGAGGACCGTTTATGATCCACGACATTGCGGGTAATGGTTCTTACTACCTTCGTAATCTAAAAGGTGAGGTCCTCCGGCATCCTTGGAATGCTAAATGGCTCAAACCATACTTCCCATAGAAGCAACGCAGATTTGAATCTGCTGGGAATATACCAGAAGAAGAAAGGAGCCTCCCCGCCCAACATGTTTCTATCTCTGGAAGAGGAATTGCAGACCTCAACTTATCAATTAAACAAGCTTTTAAACTATCAAGTCTGTGGAATCTACCTACAATATTGGGGAAAGTAGTTAATCTACAATCTCTCAGGGCTCCCCCATCAGTGTCCATAAGTGTAGGACCAGGGGGAAGGCACCCAGCAGAAAGAGATACCCAACCAATCTTAAGGCAACGGGTCGACGGAATGGGTGCATACATATTTTACGCCCCATATCCTAGAACGTTGCCCCGGCCCCCACCGTCTGGGAATCCTCTGGCCCAGGATTTGCCAGCGGGGTGACAGGTCTCAAGACGATCACGAAGGTACCTTCCTTTCGTATCGCACTCAAAAACACTTAAACTTTTGTTTTGATTTTTCACAGACTTAAAATACAAAAACATTGTAGGTATATCAAGAAGAGAATTCATTTCATAAAGGGTGATTACAAGAAGTGAACGGCCAAAGCCAAGGATACACAATCAAAAAACATTCCTTTTACATCGTTACAAAAAGCACAATTATGCCGCGGACCCTACAGAACGCTGCCATCTCTACCTAGGTGGCGGTCCCGTCATCCGGATTCTTCCTCAGACTTGATGGGACGCTCCCACCAGAAGAGGGGCCCGAGGAGCTGGGCAATGCAGCAGGAACGGGACGACGAGGGTAGTTCTTCACGAGACCATGTTCATTCCTTAGGCCAAGCTCTATCCTCTCCAGCATCTTGTTCGTCTCCTCAGCCAATTGACAACGAGCCTTATGTTTAATAACTGTTGTCCGTTGTTGGGCTTGGGATAATAACAAGGATAGCCGATTCACTTCTCTGGAAGCAGCACCAACGGCCTCCTCGCGGGTGGCTGCTAAATTCTTGAAGTGATTGGTTTGTTCCTTTTGCTGTGCTAAGGAAGATTGAGCCTTTTCAAGTTCTTCATTTGTGACGCGAAGCCGTTCCTCGAGCCCTGAAAAAGACAACACCACGGAGTTAGCGTAGAAAACTAACAAGATCACACTCGATGAATTGGGATTATACCTTCGACACAAGCCGAAGCCTCTTCATATTCATTAACAATCGCATCTCGCGCTTCATCAAGATGATCATATTCCGCGGATAATTTCTTATAGTCTAGTTGAAGGTTGGTGAGAGTAAATTGACAGGCATCTAATTCTACCTGCTTCATCGAGTCCATATGACGAAGGTGGTCGACCTCCTTATTTATCTCTGAGACCCCTTTGCTGAGTCTATACATGCACACTTCAAGATTCCTCTCAGACTCAGCAAGACGGGCTACATCGGCACGAGACGCGGAAAGAGCATTGCTGAGAGCATAGACTTCAGCACGAGCATCATCTCGTTCCCTGGCAAGACCAAGCATATTATCTTGGACCCCTGAAAGAGGAATGGACCGCGCCGTCTGTAATTCTTCTTCCAATAGCTTAATCCTAGATTCCAACAAGGAAGTACGCTCGCGGGATTCCCGCAGATTATCACTGGTCCACAGCAGTGTGCCATCAAATAAAGCACGATCATGGTTGTACAGATTTTGCATGTCGACCATCTGAACATGCCGCGCGCGCCATACTTCAGCCCGAGCATCCCATTTCCTAGCCTCACTCTTAATCTTCTCAACCAAATCTCTAATACGAGATTTTTGCCGAGCTCTTTCGTTTCGAAGCCATACCAGCTCGGGGATGCCACCCACTGGACATAGGGTGGGGAGACTCAGACAGAACAACTAAGAGAAAAGAATGACGACAAACGGCGAAGGAAAAGAACCAAACCTGTGAAAGTGGAAACTTGGCTACGAGTTTGCTCTAACTCAGCGCGCACTGCAATAAGTTCTGAACGAAGATCAGCCTCTGCTTCACCCAGTCTTTCTTTCTCCTTGAGGCTTTTCTTCAGCTCTTCTATTTCCACCTCCGCCGCAGATAATTCCTTTTCCCGATGACGAAGCTTCGCCTCGAGCTTCAGAGATTTTGCTTTAAAGAACTGATATAGCACGTGGTTGCAATGCTCGCTCCTCATCATCTACACATCAAAATGACAAAACATTATTCAACCGAAGCGTCCTATTCTCACGAACAAGAATGTACGAAAATTTACCTCCAGCACACGCTGTTGCGGGAAGCCATATTGATACCCGTCGGCAATAGCCATCATATCGGCAACAGAAGTAGGAGGCTCCGGCACGAGGGTAGCTTCGGGAACGGTCAACCTTGTTCCCCAGGCTTCAGACACCTGCGCCTTCGAAGACATCTCCATCATACGACGGGTATACGCGGTTGATTCCTTTTCCCCAACAACCACAGGAGCAGGATGAGAGACAAACAGAAGATTCTTCTCCTTGAACCAACTCATGATGGCATCCTCACCCTCAGACATCGGCGACTGGGGAAGACTATCGGCGGGCGCGTCAACAACAGATTTTCCTTTGACCGACTCGACCCCCTCAGCATGAACGTTGGCATGTTCTCCCGCGCCTACATGCACAGCAGGCTCCTCCGCACCAACACATTCTACAACATCATCACCATTACCATCACCACCAAGAACATCCCAATTGTCATTAGGGGAAAGTAAAGAGAAGTCCTCGGGAAAATCGAGGGCTTCGTCAAAAAACTCCCCCGTGGAATACATCCGATCGAAAGAAAATTCTTGAGAAGTGGGGAGGGTATCCATGACATCACCAGCAGGGACGGAAACATCCTCGATGACAACATCATCCGCCACTACACCCTTGTTCCTTCCTCCATCACCGGCGGGACCAGCGAAGACCTCTTCTTCGGCATTGATAGGGGAGGTACCAGTACGTTCCTCCCCATCTGTAATCTCGTCCTCGGCAAACTCTTCGTTCACAGGTCTAGTAACTTCTTCTTGGGCCTCAACCTCACCCACCACCATAGTAGAAGACTGCTTCGGCCTAATCTTTGTCTTCTTCAATACCTGAAACCGACACCACAAAGGAATTATTCTTCCCGTCCAATGGAAGTTATAAAAACGAAACACAACTATAATCTGCGTACCTGAGCAGCTGAGATATTCTTCGATGGGAGTATAGCACCGGAACCATCCTCCTCGTCTCCCTCTACGACATCCAGGGCATAAGGAAAATTCATGCCCGCGAAGTTCAGACGCCAGGGGCAGAAATCTCCATAGCGAGCGGGAGGAGATTCGCGCGGCTTACTATTCTCGGTTGGCCTCCATCCGCGGGAACCGGGAATCCAACCGTAAGCCCACGGACCTACTATCTCAATGACAGTGGCGTGCCACTCGTAGTCATGATCACGCTTGATCCTTTCTCGCGCGGGGAAGAGTTTCCGACGATTGGACGCCTCCGTGCCAGGAACATACTTCAGCTTGGCATCGCTGACCTCATTTAACAGACGAATCTCGCCTCGAGGAGCAGGAAGATTCCGAAGGCTGACACTCCACGGCTTGCGATTCCTGCTATTGACGTAATCACCGAAGGAGTTATTAAAATTCTCAGGAGTGTACCATTCCTTCTCCAAGGGATTGGGGACGTAGCAGGTCATCGACGTTTCCCCCTTACTCCGCAGATAGCATTCCTTCAGGGCGCGGAGATAATTCCCCGATAATTGGGATACGGAACGGCTATGAGTATTTGTGGAAGAACCCTCACGACTAGCGAGCACGTCGTAGTAGAAGGAATCACCCGATTTGTACAACGGCAGCATCAGACCAGCCTCGAAGGCCCCAACCGTCGTTAACAAGTGAAATTCATCGAATTCGTACTTAGAGATCAGCTCATACGTATATCATCCTCGGGGGCATAAAAACGAACCCCGAAGGCTTGGAGCTCATGCTTCTCCTTGAATATTTCAAGATCGATATGCTTGAAGGTTACTTTTCTCCTGCTAACAGAAACACTGCGTATCAAGGGAGCAGCCTCTTCCTCCTCGGCGGGGCCGGATGAACTAACAAACGCTTCAGACGCTTTTCTCTTCACGGGGGGATTCTTTGAAGATCCAGCCGCAGGAGCTACGCCCTTTGTATTCTTCCCTTCAAAGTTGGAGAAGACCGTGGATGATGCTCGGGCACTAACGAACGTAAAGGAGGAACGTCAAAAGCAACAGCGCGGGGAGGAGCCTGCGTACTCCGAGTCTCTTCACGAGGACGCACCATTGAGTGATTAAAGACTCTCCGTGAGCCAGACGGAATTATCGGAGGAATCTCTTCCCGAGAAGACGAGGCTCTCGCTCCGGAAGACACTCGACTCCGACGAACATCATCTTGAGACTCTCGACGCTGAGGAGATCTCGACAACCTAGAATCAGGAGTCTCATAGGTAGGCCGCGGACGGTCAGACATGGCTGCGGAAAGAATAAAATCAAGAACAGGTTACACACAATAACCAAAAATCAAAAAACACATTCATAGCAATACAACCACGACAACATAGCAACCCTAAAATTAGGATACAATCTCAATACTCCACCCTCGAAGTAATGGCTGCCTTAATTTAAGATGAAGAACAGGGGCAAACTAGTATGCAAGCATCAGAAAGAGTTCTTCATCACAAACAAGGAACAACAATAGCAGAAAATTCACAATTCAACACGGCATAAAACAGTGAAATCAAGAAAAGAAAAACTCACCGGCAAAAACAGCAAGTAGAAGAAACGAGGGGAAGATCCCAGGTGCAATAAAGACTGACAGAAGTTAAGATCACAGGTGCAATGAAGACTGACAAAGAATTTAAGGTCACAGGTTTAATGAAGGCAGGTAGGAAACTTAAAGGAAGAATGAACTGAGAGAGTGTTTAGGAAGAATGAAATTAAATTTCCTCTCTATCCTTAAAATACCCGAAAGAAAAGAGGAAATTAAGGGAGAAATAGGAAAACGTGCCCGTTACATAAGCAGTTAATGCACGAATAAAAGACGTGCCCAAGTATCTAGGAGAAGTTATTAGGAGTGAGAAGAATGTGCGACGATAGTTTTTCTTCAAGGCACCCATTAGTCAGTTAAGCCTGAAGAAAAGGGGCAAATTGTGTACACATATATCTCACTATCGGACACGTGTATACAGAAAGGTACGTGGAAAGCATGCAAGCCAAGACATCAAAACACGATGCGTCGCGAAGCACCAAATAAACCCCTAGGAGTTGCTTTATCTCATCCCCAGAAGAGGAGCTAAGATCAACGGTGGGAGAAAGTCAGCTGACACGGACTGACAGGGGCAGAAGACACTTGTCTGACACGAGCAGACCCCTCAACCACCCGCATTAAACACTCTGAGCAGTGCACGTGTCGACCGACCTATGGAACGAGCGAAGATGCCTCCGCGGGATCGAGGGGGAAACGCAGACCTCTGCGTGATGGACACAAGACACTAGAAGATAAGGTTCCAACGGTCTTCAGAGATGGGTCCCACATTCCTACCTTATAAATACCCAATCTCCACAAAGGGGGAAGGGGATCGAAAAAACATCAGGAGAGAGAGAGAGAGAGAGATAGCAAAGGTAAGGAATCCCATAGTGGAGAGAAATATGTAAACCCCAAGTCATTCAACTATTCGTGTAATCGTGAATAATATAGCAGAACAACAAACCCCGTGGATGTAGGCCTTAGTGCTGAACCACGTAAACCTTGGTCTTATTTACATTTCAGTACTTTACATTCATTTAGTTCCGCATGCATTTACTTATATATGTTGTTTTCCTTTTATATTTGTACCCCATGCATAATCGCTACGCATGGGGAAGATGGAGGAGGCCATGATAAACCCGCGGGTTTTGAGCCAATGAACCCACATCAGGGTATCATCATCGTAATCTCTTTAGACTTTAACAATTGATTGCGGGCATTCGGACCCCGCGTAGTTCGTGTGTCCACAGTCTCATGCTTATTGATGATGACAAAAGAATAGGCTCTCTGGATAACAATACATTGTCATTGTCGTTACTAGATGGTTTTACCCACAGGTTCCATTGGGATGGGATTTTGAGCTTAGAAATTTTGTGGGTTCTTGTAATGGCTTGGTTTGCATACTATGTAATGAATATGAGTCGTTTTGTTTTTGGAATCCATGGAATCCAGGAGCTAAATATCTATGGGTTAAGGACATCACGCTCTGCATTTTAGACATAGGACATGGGTTCGGTTATGACTCAAAGAGCAATGATTACAAGTATGTGCGTATTTTCCGTCATAACTGCCGCGAAAGTCCTTCAGTAGTCGACACTTGCTCATTTAGCACGGATACATGGAGAAAAATGCATATTCCATATGCAGTTACCTATTGGGGAGGCGAGTGGGAACCAAATGGGGTATTTTGTAATGGAGCTCTTCGTTGGTTTGTAAGAAAGATATCAGCTTATTACCCCAAGGTGTTATTAGCCTTCGATATGACAGAAGGGGGTGTCAGAGAAATTCCACAGCCAAAAAATTTGGATACCAAGAAATTTGACACCAACAAATATGTTGATGTGTTGGACGGGTGTCTTTGCATTCTTTATAGTAATTCTGCTGGTTTCCAAGTATGGGTAATGAAGGATTATGGAATGAGAGAATCGTGGACAATAATGTACAACATTCCGGAACTGAAATTACTCCAGGTTAAATCATTTGTGTAGGATTGAGTATTTAAAGACCGGTGAGATTTTACTTGAGGTTCACTACAACTCTTTTAAAACAGGGGCTTTGGTGTGATATGATCCGGAAAATGAAATGGCTATGTGGACACACGAACTACGCGGGGTCCGAATGCCCGCAATCAATTGTTAAAGTCTAAAGAGATTACGATGATGATACCCTGATGTGGTTTCATTGGCTCAAAACCCGCGGGTTTATCATGGCCTCCTCCAACTTCCCCATGCGTAGCGATTATGCATGGGGTACAAATATAAAAGGAAAACAACATATATAAGTAAATGCATGCGGAACAAAATGAATGTAAAGTGCTGAAATGTAAATAAGACCAAGGTTTACGTGGTTCAGCACTAAGGCCTACATCCACGGGGTTTGTTGTTCTGCTATATTATTCACGGTTACCGAATAGTGAATGACTTGGGGTTTACATATTTCTCTCCACTATGGGGATTCCTTACCTTTGCTACTCTCTCTCTCTCTCTCTTTCCTGATGTTTTTCGATCCCCTTCCCCCTTTGTGGAGATTGGGTATTTATAAGGTAGGAATGGGGACCCATCTCTGAAGACCGTTGGAACCTTATCTTCTAGTGTCTTGTGTCCATCACGCAGAGGTCTGCGTTTCCCCTCGATCCCGCGGAGGCATCTTCACCGTTCATAGGTCGGTCGACACGTGCACTGCTCAGAGTGTTTAATGCGGGTGGTTGAGGGGTCTGCTCGTGTCAGACAAGTGTCTTCTGCCCCTCGTCGTCCGTGTCAGCTGACTTTCTCCCACCGTTGATCTTAGATCCTCTTCTGGGATGAGATAAAGCAACTCCTAGGGGTTTATTTGGTGCTTCACGGCGCATCGCTATGTTGTCGTGGTTGTATTGCTATGAATGTGTTTTTTGATTTTTGGTTATTGTGTGTAACCTGTTCTTGATTTTATTCTTTCCGCAGCCATGTCTGACCGTCCGCGGCCTACCTATGAGACTCCTGATTCTAGGTTGTCGAGATCTCCTCAGCGTCGAGAGTCTCAAGATGATGTTCGTCGGAGTCGAGTGTCTTCCGGAGCGAGAGCCTCGTCTTCTCGGGAAGAGATTCCTCCGATAATTCCGTCTGGCTCACGGAGAGTCTTTAATCACTAAATGGTGCGTCCTCGTGAAGAGACTCGGAGTACGCAGGCTCCTCCCCGCGCTGTTGCTTTTGACGTTCCTCCTTTACGTTCGTTAGTGCCCGAGCATCATCCACGGTCTTCTCCAACTTTGAAGGGGAAGAATACAAAGGGCGTAGCTCCTGCGGCTGGATCTTCAAAGAATCCCCCCGTGAAGAGAAAAGCGTCTGAAGCGTTTGTTAGCTCATCCGGCCCCGCCGAGGAGGAAGAGGCTGCTCCCTTGATACGCAGTGTTTCTGTTAGCAGGAGAAAAGTAACCTTCAAGCATATCGATCTTGAAATATTCAAGGAGAAGCATGATCTCCAAGCCTTCGGGGTTCGGTTTTATGCACCCGAGGATGATATCACGTATGAGCTGATCTCTAAGTACGAATTCGATGAATTTCACTTGTTAACGACGGTTGGGGCCTTCGAGGCTGGTCTGATGCTGCCGTTGTACAAATCGGGTGATTCCTTCTACTACGACGTGCTCGCTAGTCGTGAGGGTTCTTCCACAAATACTCATAGCCGTTCCGTATCCCAGTTATCGGGGAATTATCTCCGCGCCCTGAAGGAATGCTATCTGCGGAGTAAGGGGGAAACGTCGATGACCTGCTACGTCCCCAATCCCTTGGAGAAGGAATGGTACACTCCTGAGAATTTTAATAACTCCTTCGGTGATTACGTCAATAGCAGGAATCGCAAGCCGTGGAGTGTCAGCCTTCGGAATCTTCCTGCTCCTCGAGGCGAGATTCGTCTGTTAAATGAGGTCAGCGATGCCAAGCTGAAGTATGTTCCTGGCACGGAGGCGTCCAATCGTCGGAAACTCTTCCCCGCGCGAGAAAGGATCAAGCGTGATCATGACTACGAGTGGCACGCCACTGTCATTGAGATAGTAGGTCCGTGGGCTTACGGTTGGATTCCCGGTTCCCGCGGATGGCGGCCAACCGAGAATAGTAAGCCGCGCGAATCTCCTCCCGCTCGCTATGGAGATTTCTGCCCCTGGCGTCTGAACTTTGCGGGCATGAATTTTCCTTATGCCCTGGATGTCGTAGAGGGAGACGAGGAGGATGGTTCCGGTGCTATACTCCCATCGAAGAATATCTCAGCTGCTCAGGTACGCAGATTGTAGTTGTGTTTCGTTTTTATAACTTCCATCGGATGGGAAGAATAATTCCTTTGTGGTGTCGGTTTCAGGTATTGAAGAAGACAAAGATTAGGCCGAAGCAGTCTTCTACTATGGTGGTGGGTGAGGTTGAGGCCCAAGAAGAAGTTACTAGTCCTGTGAACGAAGAGTTTGCCGAGGACGAGATTACAGATGGGGAGGAACGTACTGGTACCTCCCCAATCAATGCCGAAGAAGAGGTCTTCGCTGGTCCCGCCGGTGATGGAGGAAGGAACAAGGGTGTAGTGGCGGATGATGTTGTCATCGAGGATGTTTCCGTCCCTGCTGGTGATGTCATGGATACCCTCCCCACTTCTCAAGAATTTTCTTTCGATCGGATGTATTCCACGGGGGAGTTCTTTGACGAAGCCCTTGATTTTCCCGAGGACTTCTCTTTACTTTCCCCTAATGACAATTGGGATGTTCTTGGTGGTGATGGTAATGGTGATGCTGCTGTAGAATGTGTTGGTGCGGAGGAGCCTGCTGTGCATGTAGGCGCGGGAGAACATGCCAACGTTCATGCTGAGGGGGTCGAGTCAGTCAAAGGAAAATCTGTTGTTGACGCGCCCGCCGATAGTCTTCCCCAGTCGCCGATGTCTGAGGGTGAGGATGCCATCATGAGTTGGTTCAAGGAGAAGAATCTTCTGTTTGTCTCTCATCCTGCTCCTGTGGTTGTTGGGGAAAAGAAATCAACCGCGTATACCCGTCGTATGATGGAGATGTCTTCGAAGGCGCAGGTGTCTGAAGCCTGGGGAACAAGGTTGACCGTTCCCGAAGCTACCCTCGTGCCGGAGCCTCCTACTTCTGTTGCCGATATGATGGCTATTGCCGACGGGTATCAATATGGCTTCCCGCAACAGCGTGTGCTGGAGGTAAATTTTCGTACATTCTTGTTCGTGAGAATAGGACGCTTCGGTTGAATAATGTTTTGTCATTTTGATGTGTAGATGATGAGGAGCGAGCATTGCAACCACGTGCTATATCAGTTCTTTAAAGAAAAATCTCTGAAGCTCGAGGCTAAGCTTCGTCATCGGGAAAAGGAATTATCTGCGGCGGAGGTGGAAATAGAAGAGCTGAAGAAAAGCCTCAAGGAGAAAGAAAGACTGGGTGAAGCAGAGGCTGATCTTCGTTCAGAACTTATTGCAGTGCGCGCTGAGTTAGAGCAAACTCGTAGCCAAGTTTCCACTTTCACAGGTTTGGTTCTTTTCCTTCGCCGTTTGTCGTCATTCTTTTCTCTTAGTTGTTCTGTCTGAGTCTCCCCACCCTATGTCCAGTGGGTGGAATCCCCGAGCTGGTATGGCTTCGAAACGAAAGAGCTCGGCAAAAATCTCGTATTAGAGATTTGGTTGAGAAGATTAAGAGTGAGGCTAGGAAATGGGATGCTCGGGCTGAAGTATGGCGCGCGCGGCATGTTCAGATGGTCGACATGCAAAATCTGTACAACCATGATCGTGCTTTATTTGATGGCACACTGCTGTGGACCAGTGATAATCTGCGGGAATCCCGCGAGCGTACTTCCTTGTTGGAATCTAGGATTCAGCTATTGGAAGAAGAATTACAGACGGCGCGGTCCATTCCTCTTTCAGGGGTCCAAGATAATATGCTTGGTCTTGCCAGGGAACGAGATGATGCTCGTGCTGAAGTCTATGCTCTCAGCAATGCTCTTTCCGCGTCTCGTGCCGATGTAGCCCGTCTTGCTGAGTCTGAGAGGAATCTTGAAGTGTGCATGTATAGACTCAGCAAAGGGGTCTCAGAGATAAATAAAGAGGTCGACCACCTTCGTCATATGGACTCGATGAAGCAGGTAGAATTAGATGCCTGTCAATTTACTCTCACCAACCTTCAACTAGACTATAAGAAATTACCCGCGGAATATGATCATCTTGATGAAGCGCGAGATGCGGTTGTTAATGAGTATGAAGAGGCTTCGGCTTGTGTCGAAGGTATAATCCCAATTCATCGAGTGTGATCTTGTTAGTTTTCTACGCTAACTCCGTGGTGTTGTCTTTTTCAGGGCTCGAGGAACGGATTCGCGTCACAAATGAAGAACTTGAAAAGGCTCAATCTTCCTTAGCACAGCAAAAGGAACAAACCAATCACTTCAAGAATTTAGCAGCCACCCGCGAGGAGGCCGTTGGTGCTGCTTCCAGAGAAGTGAATCGGCTATCCTCGTTATTATCCCAAGCCCAACAGCGGACAACAGTTATTAAACATAAGGCTCGTTGTCAATTGGCTGAGGAGACGAACAAGATGCTGGAGAGGATAGAGCTTGGCCTAAGGAATGAACATGGTCTCGTGAAGAACTACCCTCGTCGTCCCGTTCCTGCTGCATTGCCCAGCTCCTCGGGCCCCTCTTCTGGTGGGAGCGTCCCATCAAGTCTGAGGAAGAATCCGGATGACGGGACCGCCACCTAGGTAGAGATGGCAGCGTTCTGTAGGGTCCGCGGCATAATTGTGCTTTTTGTAACGATGTAAAAGAAATGTTTTTTGATTGTGTATCCTTGGCTTTGGCCGTTCACTTCTTGTAATCACCCTTTATGAAATGAATTCTCTTCTTGATATGCCTACAATGTTTTTGTATTTTAAGTTTGTGAAAGATCGAAAAAACAAAAGTTAAGTGTTTTTGAGTGCGATACGAAAGCAAGGTACCTTCGTGATCGTCTTGAGACCTGTCACCCCGCTGGCAAATCCTGGGCCAGAGGATTCCCAGACGGTGGGGGCCGGGGCAACGTTCTAGGATATGGGGCGTAAAATATGTACGCACCCATTCCGTCGACCCGTTGCCTTAAGATTGGTTGGGTATCTCTTTCTGCTGGGTGCCTTCCCCCTGGTCCTACACTTATGGACACTGATGGGGGAGCCCTGAGAGATTGTAGATTAACTACTTTCCCCAATATTGTAGGTAGATTCCACAGACTTGATAATTTAAAAGCTTGTTTAATTGATAAGTTGAGGTCTGCAATTCCTCTTCCAAAGATAGAAACATGTTGGGCGGGGAGGCTCCTTTCTTCTTCTGGTATATTCCCAGCAGATTCAAATCTGCGTTGCTTCTATGGGAAGTATGGTTTGAGCCATTTAGCATTCCAAGGATGCCGGAGGACCTCACCTTTTAGATTACGAAGGTAGTAAGAACCATTACCCGCAATGTCGTGGATCATAAACGGTCCTCCCCATGTAGGTGCTAACTTTCCCCATTTCTTTTCTTGCTGATATCGTGGGATTGTTCTCAACACATACTGTCCCTCTAAAAAATTTCGTAGCTTTACCTTTTTGTTGTACTCCCTCGCTAGTCTTCGTTGATAATTTTCCATCTTTTGCAATGCTACTTCCCTTCTTCCCTCCAAGTCGTCCAACCTTTCTAACATCATATCTGTTGTTAGGTTTTTCTCCCAGGCTTCAGTCTTCGTGGTTGGCATAAGGATTTCTGTAGGTATGACTGCTTCAGCTCCATAAGTAAGAAGAAACGGGGATTCTCCGGTAGCGGACCTTCGTGTTGTCCTGTATGCCCACAAGACATTGTGCAGTTGTTCGCACCATCTTCCCTTATGCTCGTCTAATTGTTTTTTGAGTATAAAGGCGAGGGTCTTGTTGGTAGCTTCCGCTTGTCCGTTACTTTGAGGGTATAAGGGGGTGGAATTGTTCTTTCTTATTTTAAAGGTGTCGAAGAGCATGTCTATATTTTTTCCCTGTAATTGCTTGCCGTTATCAGACACAATTTCAGCAGGTATACCAAATCTGCAAATGATGTTCTAGAATATGAAAGTGAACACATCCGCGTCTCTGATCCTGGCCAAGGCCTTAGCCTCCACCCATTTACTGAAGTAGTCCGTGGCTACTATCAAAAATCGTCTCTTCCTGGATCCTTCGATGAAAGGCCCGACGATGTCTACTCCCCATTTTGCAAATGGCCACGGGCTATCGACAGAGTTTAGCAATGTTGCCGGCGCGTGGATTTTTTTCGCGAAGCGCTGACATTCTTCGCATCGTCGGGACATCCTCGCAGCATCTTGTATCATGGTCGGCCAGTAATATCCTTGCGTTTTTGCCTTGTCAGCTAGTGATCTCATACCGCTATGATTCCCTGCGTCACCATAATGGATATCCTTTAGAATTCGATGCCCTTCTTTTCGGGATAAGCAGCGTAGTAATGGTCCGAGGAAAGATTTCCTATATAGGACCCCGTCCCGAAGATCGTATCTTCCCACTTTGGAGAGCGTCTTTCTAGCTTGCTTCCGATCCGCAGGTAGGCTTCCTTTGTCGAGGAAGGCATGTATTGTCACCCTCCAGTCATCTTCATTGCTGAAATCTTCATCTTGATTTGCTTTTGACAAGATGTCTTCTTCATCAAAGTCGTTATGGATGTCTTCTCCTACTTGGTCTTCAATATATTCTTCCATCGTATCTTGATTGGTAGCGAAGGAGAATTGAGATGCAATCGAAGGCGCGTATACCCTTGCTATTTTAATACCTTCGGCGTTTTTATCCCTCAACATGGATGATATGTATGCTAGGGCATCCGCATGCCTGAGGTCCCTTCTGCATAAGTGCCGGAACTTAATGTTCGGGATTTGTGAAGCCAATGTTTGGACCAATGCCATGTAAGCTGAAAGGGTGTCATCGTACACATTATATTCGAGCGCGATTTGCCGTATGACCAGCTGCGAATCACTTGTCAGCCTTACATCGGTTACCCCCATCTCTATTATTATACGTAGGGCATGTATGACAGCTTCGTATTCAACAATGTTATTGGTATGCTCTTTGAATTCCAATCTCAGTGCCTGTATGATCCTTTCTCCAGTTGGGGTGATGATGACAATACCTATTCCTGCCCCTTCCTTATTTTTAGATCCGTCGACGAAGACTTCCCATTGTCTATGACTCGCAGGTTCGAGGATATCCATTGGATCCTTGATTGCTTCCTCGGCTTCTGGTATTCCCTTGATCTCTTCGTCGTTGTCTAGAGGGAGGTCTGCTAAGAAATCTGCCAGAACTTGGGACTTCTGAGAATGTTGAATTTCATGAATGATGTTGAATTGGTCCAGATGGGTGTTCCATTTGGCTATTCGGCCCACTTTTCCTGTGCTTTTGAGGACTGCTTCCAATGGTGCTCTGCATGGTACCCTGACGAAGTGAGTTAGGAAGTAGGTTCTCAGTTTTTGGGTAGCCCATACCAGTGCGAGGATGAGTTGTTCAATCTTAGTATAATTTCTTTCCGCGGGATTGAGTGTCTTACTGACGTAATAGATAGGCTGTTCTATCTTTGTATTGGTTTTGACTAATACCGCGCTGACTGCGTCCTCCGTTGCTGCTATGTACAGTGCCAAAACTTCATCAGGGTCAGGTTTCTGCAGGATAGGGATCGAAGCTAGATGTTCTTTGATCTTTTGGAATGCTTCCTCGCAATCGGCGGTCCATTCGAACCTGCTCCCTTTCTTAAGAATATTGAAGAAATGTTTGCACTTGTCCGAAGACCGTGCAATAAATCTTCCCAACGCTGCTATGGACCCATTGAGCTTCTGCACTTCCTTTAGATTCTTTGGTGACGGCATCTCTACTATGGCTTGAATCTTAGCTGGGTCTACCTCGATGCCCCTTTTCGTCACCAGATAACCGAGGAACTTCCCTGAGGTGACACCGAAAGTACATTTCTCCGGATTTACTTTCATGTGATGTTGTCTCATTGCATTGAAAATATTCCCCAGGTCCTGGTGGTGATTTTTACGCAGCTTGCTTTTGACGAGCATGTCGTCCACGTAGACTTCTAGGGTTCCTCCAATCCATGGTTTGAAGATAGCATCGACCATCCTTTGGTATGTTGCCCCTGCGTTTCGGAGCCCGAAAGGCATTCTGGTATAGCAATAAAGGCCATGTGGTGTATAGAATGTTGTGTGTTGCTGATCTTCTTCTTCCAGGGCTACTTGGTTGTAACCAGAGTATCCGTCCATAAACGACAGCTCCTCGTACCCTTTAACTGCTTCAACCAGTTGATCTATGCTCGGCAGGGGATAGCTGTCCTTTGGACACGCCTTGTTGAGATTAGTAAAGTCGATGCATATTCTAACCCCTCCATTTTTCTTAGGAACAATGACCATGTTGGATATCCAGGTAGGATACTTGACTTCCTTGATAAATCCTGCGTCTAGTAGCTTCCGAAGTTCTGTTTCTACCGCCTCATGATATTCTGGAGCCACTTTTCGTATTTTCTGCCTGAACGGGGGTGTGCCCTGTTTGATGCGTAGTTCATGTTGGATTACTTTTGGGTCGATCCCTGGCATATCTCCTAACTTCCAGGCGAACACATCCGCATATTCCTTGAGTAATTTGGTTAAGGAATGTTCTCTCCCTTCGCCCATGATGGTCCCGATTTTGACCCTCTTCGGGTCTTCTTCCGTTCCTATGTTGATTTCCTTAGTGGGTTCCACGGGTGTGAACATAGGCCTTGGGTTTCCGAGGACTGGGGCGCTCTTTAATTGCTATTTGGCGTGTTGCTGCTCTTTGTTGATTGTTGAGGTACTTGTTTCCGAGCCTCGGACATTACCCTCTTTCGTCAAGCCTTTTCCTGTGGTTTCCTTAAGGAATAGTTCTACGGCTTTCTCTTGCGTGGTTTCTTGATTTCTTACTCTTCGGATTTTTCGCTGTTCTTCTTGCTCGTTGTTGATATGATCCTGAGTGGCCTGGCATTCTCGTGTAGCGATTCGATCTCCCTTGATCTCCATAATTCCCTCAAGTGTTGGAAATCTTAGGTACTGGTGGTATGTTGCCGCAACTCCTTTGAGCTTGTGTACCCACTGTCGTCCAATGATGGCGTTGTAGGGGGAAGGGGTATCCACCACACTGAATCGGGTATCCAGTTTCATGGGCCCTGCGTTAACCTGTAACACAATGTCTCCCAAGGGCTTCGTGGCCGCTCCATTGAATCCGTAGATGGTGTGATAAGAGGTCATCAACTGTTCATCATGGAGCTTCATCCGCTTGAATGCGTCATAGAATAGGACATTCACAGAGCTTCCACCGTCTATGAGGATTTTTTTGAGGTTACATCCCGCTATTGGTAATGTCAGGACCAAGGGATCGTTATGGTCTTCCATATCTTCTTCGATATCCTCGGCATCGAAGATGACGGGTAATTCCATCCATTTTTCATGTTCGTCCACTGTTATCCCATCGACCTTATATAACTTGCAGCGATCTTCGAATTGCTTCCGTAACCTTTTTCCAATCTGTGCTGTGAGCGAGGGTCCTGTGGCGTCGGAACACGAGATGGTGTTGATTGTTCGGTTTTCTTCCGAAAGTTGGACTGGCTTGGTTCGTTTGGATCTGTCCTCGGTAACCTCCTTCCGTATGTAATGTTTGAGCTCACCTGCATCAATTAATTTTTGAATCATTATTTTAAGGTTCTTGCATTTTTCGGTCTGGTGTCCGTTGAAACAGTGATACTCACAGTAATCTTTAGACTTTTCGGATCTTGGGGGCTGCTTTCCCTTAGACCATGGCCATTCTAAGTTTTCCCTCCCTTTGATCTCCCGCAGGATACGAGCATAGCTAGCGTTGAGTTTCGTGTAAACTTGGTCTTCGAATTTTCGGTCGCCTGTTCTTCGTTCATCCCTCCGTTCCTTTCTATCTTCGTGAGGTCTCTCATCTGAGGAACCCCTTTTGGCCCCATTGGTTTGTTCTGCTGAATTGGTGCGGTGAGACCTCTGCGGATATGCCCTCGGGTTTTCCCGTTGAATTTCTTCAAGTCGAGCGTGCTTCTCGATAATTATTCGGAGATCGCCTTCTGTCTTGGGCACGCTCCCGTGAATTTCAACAAATAGGGGACTCATTCGGTCCAAGCCCCACTTATAACAATTGATGCTTACCACTGGGTCCACGCTTCCTATGGCTTGGCAGATCCTATGCCATCTGTTTGTGTATTCTCTCGTGGTTTCCTTGTAGCCGATTGCTAGTGAAAAAAGCTTATCCATCCCAGTGTTTACAGTCTTGTTGTACATGTATGTTCTTAAGAATTTCTCTGCCAGTTGGTCGTATGAGTGTATGGAGTTTGGTGGCAGATTATCAAACCATGATAACGCCGATCCCTTCAAACTTGACGGGAAGTATCTACAGAGTACGGCGTCGTTCTGTCCCCATCTTGCTAGGACGCGGTTGTAGTACCGAACATGTGCAGCAGGGTCGCTGGACCCATCATAGCATTCGAACGTCGGGACAGGGCATTTCAGGGGAATAGGGGTGTTGGCCAAGCGATGCGTCAGGGGCGTGGAGTTAGCTTCTCTCATAACCTCTTCTAACCTTCCCCCTCCTTGTTTATTTTTCAATTGCCTGATCTCTGCCATCATCTCATCTCGCAGTTCCTCCATTGCGCGTTGGTGTTCTAAATTCTTCAGATCATTTCCGTTTGATTCTCCATCGTCATAATCCGGGTCGGATACGCTATGTCTCCTTGTCGCGTCTTCATTGGTCGCTGGGACGACTCTGCAGTCTTGGTTTGGCTCTGGTGCTTTGGAGCTTGCTTCATCAAGTTGTTGGTTGGTCTTTGTGCTTAGAGCAATCCGCTCCTTTAAATCTTGATTTTCTCTGGCCAAGAGTGCTACAGCTTCTGCGTAAACCTGTTGGTTCCTTCTCAGTTCCTCGAGCTCAGCCATTAGTTGGTGTGATTGGTTGGACCCCTGATTGGGAGTCCCCGCACGTGCCGCTACAGCCGTGGCGCCGCCCTCCTCCATGGTCTGTACTAAAGGTGGCAGGGGTTCAACTTCTGTTGCTGGTGTTTCCAAATTGGAGTGAGCGCCCCTCTGCGGTGCCCGAGCCGCCGGTATGGTTTGATTCTGGTTATTTGTTAGCGGCATTCCAAAGGTTAGCAGATGCGCGGGTTGGAATGTTCTGGATTCATCCACCCTCTCCCTTGGTTGGTTAAGTTGACTCATGGCGAAGGTATTGCTAGCCTCCGCAGCCTTCGGGACTACCGCGGCTTCCCCGTATTTTATCGTTGCTGCTCTGAGAGCCGCCATTGCAACAGAATTAGCGTTCATGGGTGAAGTGATTTCAGTGGTATCCTGCCTTCGATTGGTCATTTTAGTTTTATCTCCTTTCTGCTTGCTTCGGGTGATGATCGGGGTTGTCCGGGGTGTTTCTTTTGACAAAGCTTTGGATTTTCCTGCTTCGTGCGTCTTCTCCATCACGTGCCTTTTTGTTGACGAAATCTAGCGTAAACTCGCCTTCTTTACTCACAACACGTTCTCTCTGTATAAATTTATTCAAACAGAAACGGGGATGTCCGCGTGAAGCGGGTTAGTTGTCGAAATACAATTTTTCAAAAGCGGGTTTATTAAGGGCGATCTTTAGTATATAAAAAAAAAAACTGAAAATTGTAAATCCGACGGATTAGGACAATAACCCATGCTTGGAACACTAACTCTTATCGAAGGCAAAAGGTGGGTTTTTGAATATAATACTGTTGACGAATGATCTATACAGTCAGAGCTGATAAAATCGGAGCAATCGTATGCCAAATTAGAATGAAATCACAGGACAAGATAAATCTTTTACCGGGACGAAGTCCCTGTTTCTAGCGCCAAATTGTGGACACACGAACTACGCGGGGTCCGAATGCCCGCAATCAATTGTTAAAGTCTAAAGAGATTACGATGATGATACCCTGATGTGGGTTCATTGGCTCAAAACCCGCGGGTTTATCATGGCCTCCTCCAACTTCCCCATGCGTAGCGATTATGCATGGGGTACAAATATAAAAGGAAAACAACATATATAAGTAAATGCATGCGGAACTAAATGAATATAAAGTGCTGAAATGTAAATAAGACCAAGGTTTACGTGGTTCAGCACTAAGGCCTACATCCACGGGGTTTGTTGTTCTGCTATATTATTCACAGTTACACGAATAGTTGAATGACTTGGGGTTTACATATTTCTCTCCACTATGGGATTCCTTACCTTTGCTACTCTCTCTCTCTCTCTCTCTCTCTCTCTTTCCTGATGTTTTTTCGATCCCCTTCCCCCTTTGTGGAGATTGGGTATTTATAAGGTAGGAATGTGGGACCCATCTCTGAAGACCGTTGGAACCTTATCTTCTAGTGTCTTGTGTCCATCACGCAGAGGTCTGCGTTTCCCCCTCGATCCCGCGGAGGCATCTTCGCTCGTTCCATAGGTCGGTCGACACGTGCACTGCTCAGAGTGTTTAATGCGGGTGGTTGAGGGGTCTGCTCGTGTCAGACAAGTGTCTTCTGCCCCTGTCAGTCCGTGTCAGCTGACTTTCTCCACACCGTTGATCTTAGCTCCTCTTCTGGGGATGAGATAAAGCAACTCCTAGGGGTTTATTTGGTGCTTCGCGGCGCATCGTGTTTTGATGTCTTGGCTTGCATGCTTTCCACGTACCTTTCTGTATACACGTGTCTGATAGTGAGATATATGTGTACACAGGATACAATTTTGAAGGTTCATGAGAATTCAAATCTACGATCACATTTCTATAGGTACGTGAAGAGCTTAGTTAAACTCAACTCAGGAATCTTATGTAGGGAAAAAGCGAGCAAGAAGAAAATGACCAACAGAAAGCACTCTCCATAAGGGATTGGAGAAATTTTACTAAAGAGTAAAGATACATTCTGGATTTTTGAATTTTTGAGAAAACCAGTGAGCTATTTTTTATGGTAAAATTCTTTATTTCGGGAGCAGGACTTGAAGTCTAGGCATTAACCGATAAACAAAACAAAAGTGTCAAGGGCCTGAAAGTGATCAGAGTCAAGGCCCAGAATTTGGAGACGGGCCTAAAAGAAAGCGCCGGAATAGAAGAGACCGGAATGGGAATTTGAAAGGATATCAAGCAAAAGGAAAGAAGAAGAAACAAGGGAGTTTAGAACGCCAGACAGTTGAAAAAGGTAAATGAACAAGGATTAAATTTTGAATTCATATTGCACACTGATCAATAACTGCATTAATGAAGTTGTATTGAATTTGAAAGATTTCTCTTAGCCCTATAAAAGGTTGTTGGAAAACGATTAATAAAAAAATAATTTTTTAAAATTTTAATAAAAAATTATAATTTATTGTTTTATTTTGTGAATGAAACTTTTTAATCCCACATCGTGGAGTTTCTAATTTTTAGTAGTTTAAGAAACTATATAAAGCTTTTAGTCCCACATCGGGGAGTTTTTCTTCTTAAGTTGTATTTGTCAATTATATAAAGAAATTCACTACTTTTGTAAAATCTATGGGAAAGGGGTTGCTCTATATTTTAGAGGGACCCCTAAGGGAAAATATTTTATAGCGGTTTTTAAGCATTCGCGATTTTCCTTAACGGTTTTTTCGGAGTTGCCAAGCTCAAGTTGAGCATCTACTACATATGCTAGTAGTAGGTGTATTAGGGTGTTTTATCCTGGAGATATCCGTCCTGTGAGGGCTATAGCATCACTCTTTGAGTGTAGCCGGGCGCTAATGTCTTAAGGACAGCGTGTTGAACACGTGACTCACTCTATTTTCCAAAGTTTTGCCTTGTTGTTGTTGCGGAGATACGGGGAGCTTGTTCGTTTCGTCAAAGCAATCACTTCCATTATAAACGAGCTAAGTATCAATAACTTTTGCTTATTTGATTTTTCTTTGTTTTTGATTATTGCACCCAACAAAGGTTATAGAGGGTAGGGAATATCTAATAGCAATGGAAGAAGAAAGAGGATAAGGAAAATTAAGCATACCGAGAGATATTTGAGTGATGCTACGATGACAACCAAAAATACGGGGTGATATCCCGATGACAACCAAAAATACGGGATGACAACCAAAAATACGGGGTGATATCCCGATGATAGATCGTGCGGCAGAAAGGGGGAGCGTTCTCAAAAACGGGATGGTAAAGGCCCATGTGAGTCCCGGCACTCTCTCACACGGTTTTTTCCCGGGATGTAAATTATTGCTGGATATAGAAAGAGTAATATCATGGCTGTTAGGGAGAAATGTCACTATGGATGCGAATGAGTAAGTAAAAGTGCAGATCTGCTCTGCTGGCTAAAAGTGCTGAAGTTATTAGCTATACTAGAGGGTGTTTGGACAAACAGTCCTCCTCATGTTTTAAATCATTGTTCAAGAGAAAAATTGAACTCAATATGGAATATAATCAACAAATAATTAGCCCTCGAGAAATTTTATTAGTTGCTAAACAATAATAGTGTTTATTTTGGCACGCAATGGTGGCCATAATTTTAAATTCACTAGTAAACCAATTCCTGAGAACCATTAAGTGGTCTCGTGATGTTCATGCTCCCTCCCTCGAAAGAAGTAGGGTTCGATTCCTGAACCTTGTAATTGTTGTTACAATATTTAGGGACCACTAAGTAACCACTATTACAGATCGACATTATTCAAAAATCATACACCATATTTCGTTGGACGTAACCCTAACAATATGTTACGATCCTCACATCAGTGGTCTTAATTTGTACGATATCATTTTAATCTCACGTAAATATATTGTTTGAATACTGTAAACATATTTGCAGTTGGTCAATTTATTTATTTTTATTCCAGTGTATTCATGAATACATGTCCCAGTTTCATTTAGTTTGAATTGCGATAACTCTAAACCACACGGCACTTTGATTTTGTCACGTGTAACAAAAATTTATGGTGTCACGAAAATGCGATTACGTCCGTACGTGGAGGATCCCTTTTTGTCCTAGTAGAATCTTCCCTTTCAAAATAACTAACTGATATTGAGGAACCTGCCAAGCGCTCAGCCAAAAGGTCACGTTTCATACCTATGGATCCTAACCTAGCACAGCTTCTCTTCGGACCTAGACTACTTGCTAATTATGTATCTACTGACCGACCAGATGTACCTGATGAATCGGATTCTGTCTACTTTTCTTTATTAGAAGCTCATCCACCAGCTATACTAAAATAACCAACTTGTGTCGAAGAGCCAGAAACCTAATGACTAAATATAGCATCTCTAACAGTTCCGAATTAAGCAAGGTCTAAAATAGATCCACCAAAAGGAGCATTTTCTTCAATAGCACCAGCTGAATGACCAAGTGAGATTGAGGAACCAGTAATCGGACTAAAAGGACCCGCATATATGTAGACGGGCCCGCAAATCATATTGCAAGGAAGATCATCCTTTTTCAAAAATATCAAGTTAGGTAACCAGAAGTGTATAATCCTTTTAAACTTGAACAAAATCCAAGAACAGAATTACAAAAGTCTGTAATCTTCATGAATCAAAACTTAGAATTTGTTACGTAATCTTCATGAGTGGCTCACCATTATCTCGTTCTCAAATTACTCAGAGTAAAATCGGAAAGCTTCCCACCTCTTTTGACAAGTTAAAGATAATTATGTAGTTCATGCACTATGTAATGACGACATGAGTAAATTAACGTGTTTCTCTCATGTTTAACATGTCATGCATTTCTGCTTGTAAGGTTTTTAAAATTATAATTTGTAACGAAAAAACTAAGAACGAGTAACACTATTCTTGTTTGCTCAAGATACTAACACTATAAATAGTTTTTTAGTTTAGCCTATTATTTTTGTCGTACCCCGATTATATATAATTGTTACAAATTAATAAATGGTAGAGTGATAATATAATATTACAAGACGTTATCAGCACGAAGTTCTCGATGGTCGATGGTCAAGCTGTTATTATTCAGCAGCAAAAATGCAGGAAGTATACATACTTGTTGTTTCTTTGAATACTTTTTTCAAATGGAAAATCTAACGAAATTCAATTTCAAAGGTCTTGATATCTCAGGAAATAATTATATCTCTTGGATACTTGATGCCAAGCTCATCTTGAAGCTAAAGGCTTTTATCTCGAAAATCTCAGGAAATAACGCGTCCAAAAAGGACCGCGCCACAACTTATAATTTTTCTTCGGTACTATCTCTACGATGATTTGAAATCTGAATACTTGAGAGTTAAAGTTTTTGTGGAACTTTCTGAAAAGGCGGTATGACCACTTGAAGTTAGTCATACTTCCAAAAGTCCAGAATGATAGGTTGAACATGCGGCTGCAATATTTTCGATCAATGTCATCTTCAACTATGCACTGTTTAGAATAACCTCACAACTAAAATTTTGCGGTGAAAATGTCGCTGAAGAGCAAACATTAGAGAAAACATGAACAACCTTTCATGCCTCAAATGTGCTCCTGCAAAAGTAGTATCGAGAGCGTAAATTTACGTAATATTTTAAGTTAGTCCCCACGAAAGGAATTCTGCTATTAATGTGTCTCTTAGTTGGTCATTCGAAGCGTACATGTCGTACACCATAATGTTAGTGAATTAATCGGTTGAATCCACCAAGCATTGGTATGTCAAGTTTGGTTGTCATATTTTAGCTCCAAAACTCAAAGCTGCTTGATTAGATTACTTGAGAGTCAACTTTGTTAGGTTTAAACAATATGAAATCCAAAACTCGAAATGTTGAGACAAACTCGTTTTACTCCGAAGAACTAAAAGACGTATCGAAATCTAAATACAATAAGATATAGTTTCCAACCAATGGTACTACTAGAAGCTTCTTGATCCCAAAAAATTCTTTAAGCAAAGAGCACATAAGAGATTTTCAATTAATTAGAATACTCTTCTCTCCTGTGAGTATTACGAGAATACTACTAGTGGTCTTCCTTACACAAAAAGTGTGTGTTCCGAGACAAATTTGTAAGAATAACTAATCCTAGACTTACCTAGTCAAGTTTTTTAGAGCACTGCTCGGTCGAACTCGCGCGTTGCTATCTCAAGCTTGTTTGTCAATTTTAGTGATCAAAACTATAAGTCTTGATTTCTAGTCTACTTATAGTGATGTCTTAGACTAGGATAGATTGTGTAGTTGAGTTAGCATTAGACTTCACGACGTTCATAAATTGAAGACGAAGAACTACTAAGGAGAGCTTGTGGAACTTCATCAATAAAAGGTATGTGGAGGCTAAAACTCATATATCACTTGGAAAGTCTATTTCTACTCTATCTCCTAGTCGTATTACTATATAGTTTTCTATTATACACATTTGAGAATTCGAGAAGAGTTTAAATCGCTTACATATTTCTCGGAATATGTGTTGGTAAGATTTCGCTTCAACCAAGTTCATCTTATATTTTTGACGAAATTCAAAAGATGATCATGTGAAAATTGTCAAGTAACATCTTACATGGTTTGTCTGATACAATCATTTGGTGTAGACTTGGAATGTTTCGTTATGATTATTTCAATAACTTGAAAAATTCTTTGATGCTAATACTGTGTGAAAACGGCTATTTTCATCCTCTAAGAAAGTTTCAATGATTGAAATAGAGTTTATAACTATTGGATTATGAACATAGTGTGCATTCTTGCATGTATGTGATCCATGACCGGAACTAAAGTATGCATACCAGTATGCGTACTTGTAGTTGTGAAATTCCGTGTACCAAGTACACACACCTGTACGCATACTTGCGTAAGGTATAGATCCGGGAATTTCTGCTGGGTTTTGGAAGTGTACTAAGGTATGTGTACCCGTTCGTATACTGGCGAACCCAAACTCAGACCGGCTACTTAAGTATGCGTACCCGTTTGCATACTGGCGAACCCAAACTCAGACCGGCTACTTAAGTATGCGTACCCGTTTGCATACTTGAGTGGTTAAAGTTCTAGAATTGGTTTGTTCATGAACTAATACATTTATATATGCATTCTTTGCAAACCGTGGCTATAATGTTCATGAATTGGTTCGAGTGAATCAAACCAATTTTGCTTAAATTGTGTTGTTGTATACTTCTATGAGAATATAGCAATTGAAAAACTCTTTAACTAGTTTCATTAGAGTCATTTGAACTAGTTATGGTTAAGATGAGTAAGGTTGATATGAGAGTGTTCATATAGCTAACCTCGGTTAACTACTGTTGAACCAACATGGTGTACACGTTTAGGTACGGTTACTTAAACCTAAATGAAGGTACATTTCATTTGTGTATAACAAGGTAAGTTCGATATAACGGTTGAAAGATATTATCTTGAATCTAATTAGGTTTTCATCTAACGGTGAATATTGAATGCTTTGTTACCAAGGTAACTTAGATTGCAAATCCTGATTTGAAAACTATATAAAGAAGAACTCTAGAAACTGGGAAACCTAATCCCCACACCTTCTGTGTGATATTAGTTGCATAAACTAGAGTCGATTCTCCTTTGACCTTAGCTTTTTCACGAAACCCTGTAGGTTAACGTCTTGAAGACTTCATTGGGATTGTGAAGCCAGACCCATTGCATGTTCTGATCTTACTTCTACTATCATGATTGAGTATTATCTTTGCTAAGATTTTCTTGAGATTTATCTCTGATAGGTAAGATTAAAAGTAGTCACAAACATCTTCGTCTCATCGTTTGTGATTCCACAATATCTTGTTTCGCTACCATACGATTAATATTATTGTGAGGTGATTGATAATACTAGGCTGTTCTTCGGGAATATAAGTCAGGGTTATCAATTGGATCATGTTCACCTTGATTTATCAAAATACGAAACAAAACTCATAGGTATTTCTGTGGGAGACTGATTTATCTATTCTAATAGACTTTTCTGTGTGAGACTGAGTTGTTTATCAAGTCTTCGACTTTGTGTCGTAGAAACTCTTGGTTGTGGGTGAGATCATCTAAGGGAATCAAGTGCGTAGTATCCTGCTGGGATCAGAGACATAAGGAGCACAACTGTACCTTGATCAATGTGAGATTGATTATGGATCAACTATATTCCAGTCCGGAGTTCATTGGTAGTAGGCTAGTGTCTGTAGCGTCTTAATACAGTGTGGTGTTCAAAGCTGGACTAGGTCCCGGGGTTTTTCTGCTTTTGCGGTTTTCCTCGTTAACAAAATTCTGGTGTCTGTGTTATTTCTTTTCCGCATTATATTTTGTTATATTATTGAAATATCACAGGTTGCATTGAATCAATCAATTGGTAAATCCAACCTTTGGTTGTTGATTGATCCTTGAACACTGGTCTTTGGTACCGTTCAAGTTACTTCTCTTATATTCAATCGGGCTCGCAGATTCCTGTTTGTTGATTGCAGATTGAATTGGGAAATAGATATATCTCTCTTTGATATACTTTCTTATAAGATTGAGTCTGACTTTCTAGTTGATTCTCTTGAAAGTATATTGGAGTAAGTCCTCTCAGATTGCCAAACGAAATATTGGGTGTGGTTGTTGACCCCCGCTTTTTCAAAGTTATCTTATGTTACAGGGTATACATGCTATCAATACAAATAAAATAGCAACTAGATAAGAAGTCCAATAATTGTGTTGATTAGTGAGTGTATACACGTTAAAAGTATGTATGGGGTATAATGTTGTTTTGGGTGGGATGTAGCTGTGATTGTATAGAAGCGAGAAAACCACTAGGAACCCAAGAAGCTTATGTTGGTCGAGTCGACATCTTCTTTGATGCTATCTCGTCATCCCTCATAGTTTTCTGGCTTGAGACTAATGTAGTCAATTCCGGATTTCGGTCTGTCTTGGTCGGGATCGAGATTCTGGGATAACTTTATCTCAGGGAGATTCTCGGTGAAATCTCGGAGTAAGTACGTATATCAAATATTTTTCACACTTTTCACTTGTTAAGGTGTATGTAGATGTAATCCAATTAGAAAACGCAGGAGATACCAAATACACCAAACTTTTTTGTTCGGCAACCTGTATAGACAAAACTTAATAAAACATTAAGTAGACAAACCGAACGGTCCTTGACAATATGTATATAGATTTTATATCTCAAGCTCTACTCAATCAGTATGTATATAGATATAGAGTCAGTGAACCTGATTTTTAAGCAGAGTATTTGGACGATCCCAAAAATCAATATCCAATATCAATCTAGTCGTATCCAAATAATCCAATCGGAATTCTGCCAAGTGATTAAACTTGTTATCTGTCTTTCAAGATACGAATTCTATAAGAAGCAAGTCTCGTAATCGATTACAATTAAGTGGGCGTATCTACTTAAATTGAATATGTACAAAGTTGTGTAAATCCAATTATAAAGATAAACAATATAATACGGAAAAAGAAAATCACAAGACACCGGAAATTTTGCTAACGAGGAAATTGCAATAACATAGAAATCCCGGGACCTCGTCCATATTCAACGCCATACTGTATTAAGCTGCTACAAACACTAGCATACTATCAGACTTCAGACTGGAATGTAGTTAAGACCAAACTATCCCTCTAAGAAATTCAGTTATAGTCGCGCTCCTTACGTCTCTTGAACCTCGGAAGGCTCGCACTTGATTCCCTTAACTGGCGTCCTTTATAACCTAAGAGTTGCTTCAGCTGAAGTGAAGACTTTTGATACCAATCTGTCTCTAACAGATAAGCTTATTTGATTTCCGTTAAGATCAAAGATCAAGGTGAAGAAATATGTTTGCAATAGACAAAGCTAACAAACCTCACAAATACGGAACTTACGACTTCTGAAGAGAAGCCTTGATTCTTAACCACCTCTCAAGAACAATTTTCAAAAGATAAACTAAGATCAATTTTCATATATCTATATTTAGGAATCACAAAGTCTGAGACGATGAGAACTTTATGATTTCTCAGACTTTGTGATTTCGATTTATCTTGCCTAAAAGAGATTAGGAGAACCTCGATAACAGAAAAGCAAGATCAGGATACACGAACTATCAAGGTAAAGATAGTCAGACCTGGGGTCACGAATCCCAAAATATAAGTCATTTAGTCATAGACCTAATTATGTTTCTCAGAGGAAACCTAGGTCAATAAAGGCGACTCTAGAACTAACTAGGACACAAAGGGTCAGGGATTGATTTTCCCAGTTGAAAGAGAATCTATATTTATAGTTTTTCCAAAACCATATGTTGAAATTCAAGCTAAGATAACTTGAGAATCAAATAAATTTTATTCTTGAAAAATAAAATAAAAGAATATACATTTTAGTCCGGTTACGGAACCGTATATAGTGACCGTTCGTCTTGGAAAGTTTTCTAAAGAACTAAAACAATATTATATTCATTTAAACACTTAAAAGTTTAATCATGATGCACACACCTAAGTGTTTAAGGGAGTTCTTGCAATGCTAAACATATTAAAAATAAGTCTTTGAGTATTTGCTAAAATATAAACTGGGACAATTGGTAGAGCGGTTCATGAAACGTAAGGCTTGTTCACAAGTGAGGGTGCTCCAGTTCGTGAACCGGGTTCGCCAACCCTACAAAACTCCCGAACTCAGTTGACCATGGTTCGTGAACCGGATTCGCGAACTTCTAGCCTATTATACCAACTTTGAAATTCAGTTCACCACGGTTCGCCAACCGGGTTCGTGAAATATACCCAACTGAATTTGCGGTTTGTGAACTGGTTCGTGAACCTTCATGTATTTCTGAAATTCAAATATCTATGGTTTGTAAACTGGTTTGCCAACCTACCCCAAAATATCAGATGTTCATATTTCTCTCTTATGATTTTTGAAACATTACCAAGTGATAAAATCATTTGCATGGGAAATTTTCAATAGATCCACAAATTAATCCATAAAACTAATATTGTTAAGGATCGTTGAACATCTTTGCTTAGAATCATATTTCAAGATTTTTCACAAGACAAGTGTTAGAGCATTGCTATATCGAACTCACAAGTGTTGCTATCTCAAGATTGTTGTCAAATTTGGTTGCAAGAGCTATATCTTGATTTCTAGTTTACAATTAGTTAAGTCTCGGATTCGGATAGAAGTGTAGTTGAGAAACAAACATCGCGGCAGTCATCATCGTGTTTTACCGTTTGAAGGTGAAGATCAACCAAAGCTTTTGGAGAACTTTCTCAACAAAAGGTAAGTGAAGACTGAACCGCCTATTTCTCAAGTTATATTCATCTTTTTATCTATGAGACAATGTCGCATGAATAATTAGACTATCATGCATATACAAGAATTTCGAGTCAAGTTTATCTTGGTAATTAGTTCTCAAAATATAATGACTAAGCATAATGAACATTTGTTCATACTTGATGAATTTCGGTTAAGGAAAATTTATTGTTCGCAATCAAAATCCTGATTCAAGTTTTATCATTCGAAAATAGCATGGAACAGTGATATGTGTCATTAATGTTATTTGGGGAATGTTTTGAAACGGTTTAGAGAGAAATATAGAACTACTGCATATTCGGATATAAAATAGTGTTATCGGTCTTACAAACTGGGAAAACTGTTATAAGTCTGAAGCCGTATTACATGTACTCGTACACGTAGCAGAGTAGGTATATGTCGACAAGAAGATTCTTGTCGACATATCTTTATGCACATCATGTAGAAATCTGTTAACTCGTGAGTCGGATCGGTTCGCATACCCGTATGCAAATCGAAAAGGAACTGTGGTCACGGAACCGGTTAGGTATTCATACCGGTACGTGTACCCGAAAAGTTCCCTGTCCTGGAAATCGATTTGTGTATCCATACCGGTACGCATACGTAAATAGTTCTGTGAACTCCGAAACTTGGTTGTGCTTAATAGTATACAAACTGATACCGTACTATAACTGACCTGACTCACGAACGATATGGTATTTTTACTTTGTACATCTACTAACCATGTCATTTATTTTCAAATGCAATAAATTTATTTCTACAAGATAATTAGCATTTGATCAAATCTCTAAAAACACTATAAACTCAGTTGATCGTATGATTGTTATTCAAGTTTAAAGTCTTAAGTGTTCATGAAAATGAATATTAAGCTTATAAGTTCAAATCGGCTAGTTTCGGCTAACCACCTTGAACATAGTCTTTATACACGGTTCAGTTACGGTTTCACCTAACTAGAATGTATATCTCGTTTATGTAAATCAGATTCAAAAATTCATCTAACAGTGGATATTGATTACGTGGTTTCAAAGAAATCTTATCTTGAACCTAAAGCAACCCATGCTTTGAATGTCTATAAAAGGGGAACTTCAAGCAACTAGGATCTTTGAATCCTGACACTACTTTTCTTGGTGTCCTAGTTGTAACTAGAGTGATACTCTCTTGAAACCCTTTTAGGGTTTAAGCGACTACAAACACTTCATTAGGATTCTTGAAGCCAGGTCCAGCTAGCTATTGTTTATCTTGATAGCTCGAGTATCCTGATCTTATTCGATTATTGAGCTGATCACTTGAACAAGATAGATAGAAATCATCAAAGTTCTCTTCGTCTCAGACCTTGTTGATTCCACAAGTTTTATACTTGTGAGGTGAATAATAATCTAGGCTGCACTTCGGGTTGCATAAGTTCGGATTTTGAGGTTATCTAGACTCTGTCTATTGTTATCGATTTTCATCACCTTGATTAAAAATTTTGACCGTAAAGGAAATCACATATAGGCTTATCTGTGGGAGGAAGATTGGTTTAAAGTTTTCAATTGAGTTGAAGCAACTCTTTGTTGGGGTGACGTAAGCTAAGGGAATCAATTGGGCGGAGTCCTGTTGGGATTCAAGAGGCATAAGGAACATGACTGTAACTGAATTACGGGGAGGGTTTAATTCGGTCTCAACTACATTCCAGTCCGAAGTTAATTGGTAGTAGGCTAGTGTCAGTAGCGGCTTAGTACAGTTTGGTGTTTAATCTGGACTAGGTCCCGGGGTTTTTCTGCATTTGTGGTTTCCTTGTTAACAAAACTTCTGGTGTTTGTGTTATTTCTTTTTAAGCATTATATTTTTAATCTTTATAATTGAAATATCATATGTTGTGCATTAATCAATCATAGTAGATATATCCGACCTTGTTTGTTGGATACGACTTGATTGATTACTTGGGAAATTGATATTTGGAATCACCCAAGTACTCTCACACGGAAATCAGGTTCACAGACTTATGTCTGTAAACGTTCTGATTTGAGAGATAGAGATACAACTCTAAATATTCTTTCTTGATTGAGATTCATTAAGTTGAACTCTCGGAATCATATTGAGTTTGTCCATAAAGATTTCCTAAGAAAACGTTGGTGGTGTATTTTGGTAACCCCGTGTTTTCAATTGGTATCATAGCAGGCAAACACGTTAAGACCTAGCAAGTCTGTGTTTGAAGCAATCTGACAATATGAAAGTGAGTAAAATCTCTAATGAAAGTCACACCAGTTTAAGAAAAACTTTTTTTATGAATTTTGTAAAAGAGTCTGTTTTTTCAAACTCTCATACAGACGAACATTTTATTCCCATAAAACAGTTGAATGTTGATAAACGTTGTCCCTGTTATCTTTCTGATGAGTCTGACTCAGAAGTAGAACGGGAAGCAACCAAAGAAAGTACTGAGATTTCCAATCTTATTGATTTCCAGTCTTATGTGGCCAATCGGTTAAAACACAAAGTCAACAATCTCATTGGTATGATTTCTGAACGAGATTCTAAAACAAGGATGCTTCTTGAGGAACGTGCTGAAGTGAAATTGAAAGTTATTTCACTTGAGGCTAAACTTAAAGATAATGCCTTAGAAATCGATTTATTTTCGAGTAAGAACACTACTCCACGTTGCCATAGTGAATCCAAAGAAATTATCATGAAAACAGCTCTGTACAAGGCAATGAGTTGGTAAAAGTAAAAACACGCGTTGTTCATGATGTGCCAACAAAATTACAGTCAGAAACTGATAACCAAAGTATTATTACTTTGACATGAGATGATTAGTTAAAATTCTTTGACCAAGAAAAAACTGTGTCTCCAAAGAGGAAAAGTTCTTTACAAGACGAGCATGATAAAACTACCTATTCTGATTTCGTTGAAACTCAGAAAGTTTGCTTTTACTGTAACACTAAAGGACATGTTCAAAGAAAGTGTAAACTGGGGTTGGAAAACTATCAGTTTGGTCGTCTTCAAAACACCTTGGATTTAATTCTGAAGGGTGTAACTGATATTCAGATGTCTAACCTCTTGAGGTGAAATCACATTCAAGCAAATCTGCTTCTAGGAATGTCAGTACTTCATTGTCCACGAGTATTTGAACAAGTCAAAAAGGTAGTATGCAAAATCGGTTTAAGAAGGACTCAGTGAAACCGTCACAAATATGGGTTCGAAAAGATCCTCATATGCCTCATACGGAAGTTGATGGTTTCGTCAACGAAACATCTCAACAAGCGAACATGAATTTGATCATTACAAGATATATGGATATTATTGATAAGATGTCATTTTCTTCGAGGAAACAATCTCACGTAAGGGTTCTAATCATATCTCTTATAATGATGACAGTAATTTTACGATCAGTTTTCACATTCTAAAAGGATTTTTTTCAAAAGAAAGAGGTTAAAACAGACGACATCATAATTCCTCTGGTGAGCATACAACTCACCCTTGTGCAAATTAGGCACAAGTCTTGGAACCTTATCCATAAAAATCTTGTTGGATAAGGATTACTGCGTGACAAGTGTACTATTTTTCTCAAGTAGTACTAAGGAGTGATGATCTATAATTTCTTTTTCATATTGTAACCTTTACGTATTCTATATGACAATTTCAATCAGACACGAATGTTAAAAAATTCTTGTTGAGCCAAGCTCCAAAAGTAAAGCATTCTCTGATAAAAATTCTTTACACGAATATTAATTCTCTTGTGCTCTACACTCATGGGTTTGTTGAGCGAAGAATGCATTGATATTCAAAGAAGAATATTTGTCATAGAAAAGGTAGAAAATTGCAGCACTAAAAATTATTATGTGCTCTCAAAAAGATTGTTTTTCTTTACTCAAAATTTTGTGTCTAGTCTCTTTAGTAATGAAGGGTCCCGTATCACGTAAAGGTACACGTACTCTTCCTTTGTGGTTGTACGAAAACCCTAATATCTAGTTAGGCCACGAACCGACCGCCATCTCAGATAAGTCCTTCTTACAAACTCCTTTATATATCACCATATCATAGAAGTCCTTCTTACAAACTCCTTTATATACCTTAGCTTGTGATTGAAAATTCTCATCCAAGGATTTCTGCAACCAAGCATGTCTTCTGTGTTACAAATCTTCGGAAGCATGGAGAAAGCTCTTAATTACGATGGTATTGAAACAAGAGGAAAGAAGAAAATTCTAGTTGATGACGAAGTTGGTGAATCATTTGAAGGTCTTCTTGGGGTGAATTGTTATTTCTCCTATGATAATCAAGATGTTGAGTGTGAAGAGATGACTTCTGCTAATGTTGTTTATGTTTTTCTTAAAACAATTTGAAGAAACAAAACTAGAACTTGTTGAAACACTTAAGGGTATATACATGTTAAGGACTGAGTTGAAAAAGGTTTATCCTGACCTTGTTCTCATGAAATCTCATGTTCGTGATCTTCTCAATGAGGATATATTCTCTGAAGAACTCGTGGAAACAGTTGATGATAAATTCAAGGGTCTCAATACCGATGAAGAGCCTGGAAAAATCTAGTTTAATTTGTTTTCTTTTTATTTATAGGAAACTTCTTGTGAGAATTTATTTTTACTTTTGAGAAGGATAACTAGTATTTGGTATAGCAAATTGTGATTACACAAGTTATTTCCAACATTTTCATCTTGCATGTTTTTAGATTTATTTATTTACATTCTAGATTTGTTGGAAGATGAACTTGCAGTATGTAATTATTATTGGTTTAATTATTGCAACAGTATGTAATCATTATTGGTTTAATTATTACAAAATTCTTATGAAATATTTGTTCCTTTGCGTCTTTCGTGAATCGAGCTGATATTTCATATATGCTCAGAAGTTAAATCTATTATGTTTTTATGAACTGAAAATTGAAAACTCTTTAAGAATTTTATCGCAGTATTGATCTACTTGTGATCACATTTTTATGTTATTACTACAACATACACTTCATAAGATTTTCTTATGTTGAGTCATACCGATTAAAATTATCTCCTTGTTTGTAATTGGCATTGAGATTAATTTAAGTCGATATTGTGGATACAAATCCATGTGATTTGTTAATGTCCGACAATTCTTTTTTCATAAAGCAAGGTCACTGATGTTGTTATCTTGGGAATGACATCAAATGGGGGAGAGTTCTTAAATGAACTCATGCTTAATTGTTATATCTTTGTGGGGTGTGTGGTTGTGTGCTTGTATCTTAAATCTCCTATAGGAGCGCTAAGTATTGTCTTAATATGTGAAATAATCTAAATAAAGTTGATATGTAAATGCCATGGAATCCTGAAGTACCTTTTGGTTGTATTCATTAGGATCCCACGATTTTCGTACCTTAGCCAATTTTATTGACAAAAAGAGGGAGAATTATTTAGTAGTTTCTCACTACATACATATGGTTTACAGATCATTATGTAAGATGGAGTGAATCAATAATCTATAGGTTTCACCTATTATGAAAAAGATGCAAGTATTGATTAAGGGGGAGAAATATATCATCGCAGTATTACATCAGAGTTGGTATACAATTGAGCTTTGGAGAAGATAATAATACTATGTTTCTGTATAACGACGATTGTGAATATTTGTTTCAAAGTTGTTATCGCTACGAATATTCAACAACAACGATGCTGAGTTGAACACATTCAGAATCATTGCAACTCGAAGTAACGAAGAATTCAAGAAGTTGAAGAAACCAAAGAAATCAAGCATGATAAATTCGAGGAGTTTCAAAGATTTATTTTATTATCTATATGTATTGATAGTTTTGTCACTAAAATTGACAAAGGGAGAGATTGTTAGAGCATTGATCGGTCGAACTCACAAGTGTTTCTATCTCAAGCTTGTTGTCAACTTTAGTTGTTAAAACTATATCTTGATTTCTAGTCTACAATTAGTTAAGTCTCGGATTAGGATAAAAGTGTAGTTGAGAAACAGACATCGCGTCAGTCATCATCAGATTTTACCGTTTGAAGGCGAAGATCATGTAAAGCTTTTGGAGAACTTCTTCAACAAAAGGTAAGTGAAGACTGAACCACCTATTTCTCAAGTTATATTCATCTTTCTATCTATGAGACGATGTCTCATAACTAATTAGACGATGTCTCATAACTAATTAGACTACCATGCATATAAAACAATTTCGAGGCAAGTTTATCTTGGTAATACTTGATGAATTTTGGTTAAGGACAATTTATTGTTCCCAATCAAAATCATGATTCAAGTTTTATCATTCGAAAAAATCCTGGAACAGTGGTCCGTGTCATTGATGTTATTCGGTAATGTTTCGAATCGGTTTAGAGAGAGATATAGAGCTACTGTAGATTCAGATATAAAACAATGTTATCAGTCTTACAAACTGCGAAAACTCTTATAAGTCTGAAGCTGTATTATATGTACTCATACGCGTAGCGGAGTAGATATATGTCGATAAGAAGATTCTTGGTACTCATATCCTTATGCATATCCTGTATAAATCTGTTAACTCTTGAGCCGGATCGGTATGCATACCAGTATGCAAACCGAAAAGGAACTGTGGTCACGGAACCGATTTGGTATCCATACCGGTACGCGTACCATAAAAGTTCGGTGTTCCGGAACTCGGTTTGTGTATCTATACCGGTAACGTACAAAAATATTTTTGTGGACTCTTCGAAACCGGTTATAGTCTTAAGGTACACATAGCGGTACGCTTACCTAAATAGTTCTCTGAACTCCGGAACTTTTTTTTTTTTTTTTTTTTGGTTATGCTTGATAGTATACAAACCGATACACATACTGTGACTGACCTGACTCACGAACGACTACGGCATTTGTACTTTGTACATCTACTAACCATGTTGATTATTTTAAAATGCAATAAAATTATTTCTACGAGATAATTAACATTTGATCAAATCTCTAAAAACACCATAAACTCATTTGATCACATGATTGTGACTCAGGGTTAAAGTCTTAAGCGTTTATGAAAATGAATATTAAGCTTATAAGTTCAAATCGGCTAGTTTCGGCTAACCACTTTGAACATAGTCTTTATACACTGTTCGGTTATGGTTTCACCTAACCAGAGTGTATATCTTGTTTATGTAAATTAGATTCAAAGATTCAACTAAAGGTGGATATTGATTTCTTGGTTCCAAAGCTATCTTAGCTTAAACCTAAAGAAACCTATATTGAATGTCTATGAAGGGGAACTTCAAGCAACTAGGATCTTTGAATCCCAATACTAAATTTATTGGTGTTTCCTAGTTGTAACTAGAGTCGTCCTCTTCCTGAAACCCTTTTAGGTTTTAAACGACTACAAAGACTTCATTGGGATTGTTGAAGCCAGGTCCAGCTATTGTTTATTTTGATAGCTCGAGTATCCTGATCTTGTTCTCTTCACATCAGACTTTGTTGATTCCATAAGTTTTATACTTGTGAGTTGAATAATAATTTAGGCTGCACTTCGGGTTGCATAAGTCCGCATTTTGAGGTTAGCTAGACTCTGTATGTTGCTATCGATTTCTATCACCTTTATCAAACTTTTTGATTGTAAAGGAAATCACATATAAGCTTATCTGTGGGAGGCATATTGGTTTAAAGTCTTCAATTGAGTTGAAGCAACTCTTAGTTGGTGTGACGTAAGCCAAGGGAATCAATTGCGCGGAGTCCTACTGGGATTCAAGAGGCGTAAGGAACGCGACTGTAACTGAATTACGGGGAGGGTTTAATTCGCTCTCAACTACATTCCAGTCCGAAGTTAATTGACAGTAGGCTAGTGTCTGTGGTGGCTTAATACAGTTTGGTGTTCAATCTGGACTAGGTCCCAGAGTTTTTCTGCATTTGCGGTTTCCTTGTTAACAAAACTTATGGTGTATCTGTTATTTATTTTTCCGTATTATATTGTTTATCTTTATAATTGAAATATCATAGGTTGGCGTTAATCAATCATAATAGATATATCCGACCTTGTTTGTTGGGTACGACTTGATTACTTGGGAAATTGATCTTTGGAATCACCCAAGTACTCTCACCCGGAAATCGGGTTCACGGACTTGTGTCTGTAAACATTCTGATTTGAGAGATAGAGATATAACTCTAAATATTCTTTCTTGATTGAGATTCATTAAGTTGAACTCGCAGAATCATATTTGAGTTTTTCTATAAAAGATTTTCTAAGAGAAAGTTGGTGGTGTATTTTGGTTCCCCCGCGTTTTCAGCAAGCATGATTTGAAACTTTTTCTTTGTAAATATACTAGAAGTCATACGACATAGTCTCAACAGATAGAATAAGATAATGAGTAAAATAAAATGGTCCAGTCTTCACATACCTGATACAGAAGTTCTCCAAAAGTCTTCGTCGATCTTCAGTCTTCAAGGATGATCTCTGATACTCAACTACGAATTCTAACATAGTCCGAGACTTGACTTAGTATACCAGAAATCAAATATAGTGTTGATCACCTAACATTAACAACAAGCTTGAGATAGCAAAACTTGTGGGTTCAACCGAGCAATTCTCTAACACAATCGATCAATTTTAAGAAAAAAAGAAACAAACATTCATTTCATAATAGTAAAAAACCAAGATCCATACAAATTTCAAACTGGAAACAAAAGAGAAATAAACTTCATTCAAGATTTTCGTCCAATTACGACCAAATTCCGGACGAGTTAACCGAGATTTCCGGCCAAATTCAATCTCGGCGGAGTCAAACATTTCACCACCTTGATGGCCGAAACCGAAATTACCGGTGAGATCTTGACTACACTGTTTAAGACCTCTTGTCTTCGGTTTCAGTGTAGTCAAGATCTCACCGGTAATTTCGGTTTCGGTTTCACCACCTTGGTTTCAGTTTTATGGTATTTACACTATCAAACTAATCTAATCCCACAAAGGATTGTGCATATGTAACTACAATCGATATTCGTTGGATTATCTTTCCTTCGATCATCCTAATGTCCATTGCTATTCCGTCGTTTGCTTTCCTATACTCAATAGACGAGGACATGGTAGATCCAACTATCTATTGGTGAGTCTAAGTCACTGAAAATCCAAGTTGAGAATGTAAGGACGAGTTAAGATATCACTACACCATTTTTCCCGATTAGCAACTAAAGTTTGCAACAGCTCTTATGCAGTTGCGAATTCGCAACTAATTTTGCAACGACTTAAATATTAGTAACTGTTTCCCGTAGTTGCGAAAATTTGAGCCCTCTTGCAATTGGCAACGGCTGGCCACACCACATGTGATGCTCGACCATGTGCAAAGTAACACCTGAACTGCAGATCTGCGAACAATCCGTGTGCAAGGTAACACCTTAAAACCCTAGATTCTATCATTCTATCCCATTTTCTCTATTTCTATTCTAGAAACAACTCCCCCTATTCGTACTTATGAGATTCTTTTTACTTTCTTCTTCTTAAGATCTCACAACTTAATCACCCTCTCATAACTTCATCGGGTATTGCTTCCTCTTCTTCTTTAATTCTTCAACGAGATCCATAAACAATATCAGTTCGTGAAGATATGCTCTGAATCGATGAAGAAGATTTGATGAAGATTATCAACAACATAAAACGAAGATTCATCAACAAAAACGAATCGAAGGATGGGTATAATCTCTCCTTATAGTTCTAGTTCAATAAATTAACATATCCATCTTGATTTGAAATTTCAGAAAAAGAAAGTTTTCTATTTTGTAACCTAATAGCTTCGATTTCATCTTGTCTCTCTTTTCTGATTCATGATAAAAGTTGAGGTCTGCATTAATTTTATCTTGATCTTCCTTTTGAGATATAATTTTCGAAAAAAAGTACCAAAAAATTTCTAGGGTTCATGATTGAATTCTTTTATTTTAGAGTTTGCATCCACTCAAACTTAATTTGGGCTTGTTAATTTTGTCTGTTTTTTGTCATTAACTGAATAAAGTTGGATTTTCGCTTGGTTGGATACGGGTGATAGAAGATACTCAGTTCATTCAATCTATATTTGGCTCCTTACATCAGCTCATCTAAACCTTCAGCTTTAATGTTTGGAACTCTACATTTTCTGTGACTCTTTTCATTTGGTTTTTAACAAACTTAGATCAGTAACGGATTTGTTGCAGAGACCCATCAAATGAAATTAGTGATTTATCGACCATGAGGAAGTGCTTTTGCTCTCGAACTACCAGCCATCAAGGTAATAACATTCATTCTTTCCAAGTACCACACAATTTTTCCTTATTGTTAAATCTGTTACAATTTTTCCTATTATCACTTCATTATTTGTATTAGTTTCATCTCAAATCTTGCAGATAAATCCTGTGCCGTGCTCATTGGTGTGCTGTACTTGACAGACACAGGGCTTACAGCAAAGGAAAGTGAGTGTTTAGCTTCGAAACTCCTTTAGTTATGGTTCTTTATTTTGAGGTTTGTTTCGCTAGTGAACAATTAGTTTTCGTCCTCACTCTGCAGAGAGTATTGTAAGACTTATACTCGATCAAAGTACTAAGAGGATGAAAAACCTTGGAATGAGATGTGTGACCTTGCACTTCCCTGCACATCTGGTGCTGTAAATTTGGTCAGCTCAGGTTGGCATTATATTGGTAGAAGGTAAAAAAATATTATAGTGAAACCGTCATAAATGTTTCTCACTTTTTTTGGTACTTGTATCTCTCATAATTGTGCATCATGATTTGGTTCACAGGCTCAACTATGACTTGTACTCCTCAAGCAGTTGATGTACTGAGGAAAGCTAATGTTCTTATTGTTCCCGGCTGCTGGAAGTGGATGGGTGTATGGTAACTGTCCAATGAGATTTTGTCTTTGATTTATATAACTTTGATTACTAATTAACATGCGACGGGAAAGATAGTTGACTACTAGGTTTACAATTGGTATAATTGATCTGTATGTGTTGATCCTTAGGGATGTTGTGCATGGTAAGAAATTCAATATGTTGCCTGGAAAGCTGACAACATGTGATACTTTAACATCTACTGTTATGTATGTGTTAATATAGTTGCTAGCATGTTTATTAGAGAAGAAAGCTGACCTCTTGCAATCCAGGGATTATTCTTAAGCTAAACTTTGTGAAATGTCATTTGTTGTTTGATAGTACCATAAAGGATCCTCGATGTGGGAGATTGCCATGTACTCACTAAGGAACTTACGCTAATGATTGTATGGTTGATAAAGATACCTAGGTATGAAGCAACACCAGAACCTGTTGGTTCATATTTATTATTGATACATGGTGGCATCATATCTCTACTTCAATATTGTATAGTTCAGTTTTAATTTATACCATTCAGTTGTGTTTATATCTTTATCTTCTTCTCATGTTTACTGATCAGGTACATTGTTCAACTTTGCTTATGGGTTTACAGATGTTAAGGGAGTTTAACTTAGTTTGGTTCATGAAGCTAATTAACAGCATTATCTGTGATTGCCAGGTATAAAAGTTGAAGGTGGAGCCTGTCTTGCTACATTGCTTCCCTCGAATGAGTCCTTCAAGGTTTTATTTTTACCATTACTCATTATGTGCATGACAAAGAATTTACGGTTTTTGTTTATTGATGTTCTCTACATCTGTTACTCATATAGCTTTGTGTGTTGTTGTGTTATAATTTTTGACGACATGTTTTCTTTTGTCTATGATTTATAGCCAGGAATTCCAAATGTGAGATGGTTTGGGGTCGAAGGAGAAAATAATGTTCTTGTCATGAATTTACTTGGACCTAGTCCGAAAGATCTCTTCAAAGGCTGATTTAATGCTTGCTGATCAGATGGTAAGTCTTTTTCTTAAAAAATTCTAGTGCTAATGCTGTTAACTTTTAGTGCCATTGTTTTTCTATAAGTCGTGTCTTTATGGTGTTCGCGAATAATTTTTCAGTTCAATCAAGTGGAATCAGTTCATGTCAAATCTTTATTGCATAGAGTTATTAAGCCATACATGCGTTAGAGGTTTAGAACTCATTATAGACACTCTGACACTTAACACATGGTAAATAGGTTTGCTATTTGTAAGAGTCATCAACTAAATAGAAGACAGTATCTGCCGCATGTGGATATATTTTACTGCATTGTTGTAATGTGTAAGAAGTCAGAAAATTGCAGCTTAATGACCTTCTGAATATTATACATGTATTTCCTGTCATAGTGGAACATGTATGTCTTAGACATTCGGTCTTATTGGATAATGTGATTGTGCAGGTTTGTGGACTCCGTAAAGTTTCTTAATGAGTGGCATTATTAGTGTGAAAAACGCCCTCAAGCCAACAAGAACTCTGCTCTTAATAATAAGTTTATCACCCTAGATAACGATTGTAGATCAGACGAGAACTATTCTGACGCATAAAGTGTTGATGAAGGACTTAAGAACGTTCTTTTAGTTACAGGACCAGTTGGGGTACGTTCCTTTTGTATTTGACGAAAAAATGAAGCTCATCTGTTTTTTCTCTGTAGTCTTTATCTTTGTTATTGGCTTAAAGATTTTATCTTTTGATACATGAATCTGACTGTAGATTTATGTCTTGTGCCATAAACCTTGGCAACTTTAATTACCAAGGAAATTTTGTTATAATTTTACGTTTTGTATTTAAAGGTTTTCATTTTGGCTTGAATATTCGCCTGTAAATGTTGCAGGAAACTGACTAGGTCAACAGAAGATTGACTTGACTTTTTTTTACTGTTACAAATTTTAGCAAGATAAGCTGTTACTAAAATTTGAACCAGAATAACAAAATCCGGTCCGGCTAAAAGGAGCCGTTCTAAGTTTTTTTGGTTTCAAATTTCGCAACGGCTACGCGGCAGTTGCGACAAGAATATAGCAATATCATTTTCATTTCCCTTTTTTCACACTGACGTTTTCATCATCAGAAAAGCTTAACTGGCCGACAATTTTCCTAGACGATTATTCCGTAGGAAAAATAGAAAAGGGAGCTAAGCTATTTTTTAACTGTAACTATCCCAATATTAGAGCAGCCACACAACCGTCACTCGATCCCTTCTCAGGATTTTTGTCCAGAAAAATTATCATTTTTGTCCAGAGAAATTATCGGACAACGGATACTCTTCATCGTGGGCTGAAAATGAGTTCAAATGAAACTTCCGGCTTTCTTCCACTCAGCTTACACTCCAATCGCCCGTTGCCCAATGTTTGAAACCCAGACCGCACAACGAACCGGTAAACTAGCTGGGTCAGGGTTAATTGGTCCAACCAGTGGTTCAACTGGGGTCAATGGGTCACAGGTGTAAAAAGGTGTAGTATTCAATATTTTAACTTAGTTAATAAAAGACCTAAAGATGATACAGTAGGGGATAGGCACGTGCATTCCTTTTAGCTCTTTATCTCCGCACATTTGCCCCTTGAAAGTAGTATTTTTACATTTTTTGCCACCACTAATTCTTCTTCTATTGAGTTTCTCACCTTCGCCTACCTAACCACTGCCGAGATCCAACTCTCTATGCCCCTTACCTCCATTACAGATGCACACACCACCTCTATCAAGAATATCATACCTTTAAAACAAATTGAAGACTTATTGTAATGAGCATGTATTAACAAATAAATTGAGATCTATTGTAACAAACATTTATTTTGATGGAAGAATTATTTCTCTTGCTCTTGATTTAACATCAAATAGTCAAGGATTTTGTGTTTTTTTGGTCTTGGTTGATTCTCTAAGTAGTAATCTCTTTGAAATCTAAAGCTTTTTCCATGATCTAGATGATATCTTTAATTGAATGAAGAAGATCAGTGATTGAATGAATTTTGGTTAGAAATAGGTTGTTCTTCGTCTGATTTCCCCCCCAACAATCATTGCCTTGTAGCTGTATGTACCGGGTCACTTGGAAAAACCAGTTCGAACCTGGACTGGATCGTAAGATTCACCGGTTGGATCCGCCGGGTCTCTGGTTTTTTTAACATGTTATTGGATCTGTGTAAAACTGGACCGTTTTCCTCACTGGTTCACCGGTTTACAGGTCCAACCGGCCGGTACGGTCCGGTTCTTAAAACACTGTCGTTGCCTCGGCCAATTGGTGCTGATCTCCGTGTCACACGAACGGACTCGTTTTATAGCTCTAACCCCAACAAATATCCAAAACCCAAATCATTGTTTTTTTCGCCTTCCATTTAATAGTGACGAGAGTAGAGTGAATGAGAATTGTTCTTCATTAGTCGTCCATTTCGTTCAAATCCCTTCGATTTCTTGCTCCATTTCTGCTGTTGGGATAGACGGAATTGTGATAATGGAAGCGAATGAGTGAGTAATTTAAACCTTTTCTTTGATTCTTAATCTGTTAGGGCTTTGCTTATCTGTAGTAATTAATTTAGGGATGTATATTAAAATATTCTCCTCATTGTGAATTCTTACATCTGCAGCAAAAGTGCCAAAACTCTTCTTGGATATGGAAGGGAATAAAATTGGGTCTTGAATATGTTAAGAAATACTATAGATGGGATATAAGAGATGGTCAAAAGGCTTTAGTTTGGTATGACAGATGGGTTTTGGGGCTAAATGATCCTCCATACCCAAAAGATAATTATAGAGGACATCACAAAATTGAGCGTGTTTCTGATCTCATGCTACAAAATCCTAGGAGGTGGAACTCTAACATGATAAAAGATGTCTTCCCAGAGAATATTGCCAACTTAATATTACAGATGAGATTAATTCAACATGGTGAAGATACATTAATATGGGATCCAAATAGATCAGGAGACTTTTCTGTCAAGTCTGCTTACAAGACAATTAACAATGAATTCTCTAATCGGGTTAGGCAGCGAAGTTCCATTTCCAAAGAAACTTGGAGGAATCTTTGGAGGACAAAAGTTCCACATAAGATTAAATTGTTCATTTGGAAATGTCTGAGGAATATTGTTCCAACTCTCACTAAAATTAGTCATTACAAGAGAGGAATTGACACGAAATGTCCATTCTGTAACAGTCAGGATGAAGACATCCAATATCTTCTTATTGACCGTGAGTTTGCAAGGGCAGTATGGCTCAGAATGAATGTTAATGTGGCTCACATTCAGCAAGAAAATATTCATGTAGTGACCTGGATCTTAAGCTGGTTTCAAACTGCAAATCAATCTAAACACACTCTGGTCTGGTTATATACTCTAATGCGTACTGCTTGGTACATTTGGAAAAGCAGATACTCTAAGTTATTCCAAAACAAAAGAGTTAGTTGCTGGTTTGCCTGTCATGAAATCAGAAGCCTAATACAGAACTGCATGGATATCAATCAACAAAATCATCATACTTCAACTCAATGTCATACTAAAACTTGGGTTCCACCCAGTGATAACTGCCTCAAACTTAATATAGATGCTTCATTTGATCATAATACAATAGAAATTGGCGTTGGACTAATTCTCATAGATTCTGCAGGTTCAGCCAAAGGAATCAGGGGGAGGTACTTCAATGGAGGAATGAATGCTGAACAAGCTGAGTGCATGGCCATGAAGGAGGCTATCTTGTGGGCCCACCAACTTAATCTTAACAACGTCACTTTGGACTCAGACTGTACAAATCTAGTTAAAGCCATCAGCAGTGTCAGCTCTACTGTCCAGTGGTTGAATATGAGTTATGTAGAAGAAATAAGACATCTCCTATGTTCTGTTCTATCTTTTGGTGTGGTTTATGTAAATAGGTCAGCAAACAATGTACCTCATGTTATAGCTAAAGAAGCAAGAGCTAAAAAAACTTCTTTTGATTTTGGTGAAATCATCCCTACTAATTTCGAAAGACTTGTAAGGGATGAAAAGAAGTTAATGTAGAAGTTATCTATGTATTAATAAAGTTGTTTGTTTGCATCAAAAAAAAATATTTTCTTCTTTTTCAGTTCCAGAGTAGGATCCCAGAAATTACTGGAACCATTGAAGAGACTCCCAGAAGAAAACATCCTGGAAATCCTTGGGAAGTTACCATTGAGAGATCTCATGGTGTTCAGGTGTGTTTCCAAATTTTGGTGCTTCCAACTTGATAATAATCCCGAATTTGTTCGCATGACTAAGAATAGTTATAGCGTGATGCTTATACTTGACGGCAGAACATGCTCTTTGGATATTAATACACTGACATCTTCGTCGTTATCTGATGGTGGTTTTAAAGTATGTGCTGAGAAGATTCGTCGCCCAATGGTTCCCTTGGGATGGCATCTTGAGCTAACAAATTTTGTGGGTTCTTGTAATGGCTTGTTTTTCATGTATATGTATAATAATCATGAGAAGCCGGTTTGTTTATGGAATCCATGTACTAATGAGATTAGATATCTACCAAGATCTGGATTTCATGGGATTGAAGAGAGGGCGATCTGCGCCTTTCGGAAAGGACATGGGTTTGGTTATGACTCAAAGAGTGATGATTACAAGTATGTGCGTATTTTCTACTATCCTAGTCAACGCGAAGGATCTGAAGTGCACGTTTATTCGTTTAGAACGAATACGTGGAAGCAAATGTATGTCCCATATGTACTCACCAATGTGGATTCAGACAGGGCTCCAAATGGGATATTTTATAATGGAGCTCTTCATTGGTTTGCAGAAAAGATTTCATCATATTGCGTCACGGTGTTATTAGCTTTCGATATGACAGAGGAGAGTGTAAGAGAAATTCCACAACCAGAAAATCCGGGTTTCAAACAATTTGGTATCAAATATATTGATGTGTTGAATGGGTGTCTTTGCATTCTTTGTAGTAATTCTGCTGGTTTCCAAGTATGGCTAATGAATGATTATGGAATGAGATAATCGTGGACAATGATATAACATTTCAGGACTGACAGTACTTAAATTTAAATCACTTGTGGACTTGAAGAGGATTGAGTCTTTAAAAACTGGCGAGCTTGTACTTGAGGTTCATGCTCAGGAGTGTTGGACTACTGCAGCTTTGGTGTTGTATGATCCGAAGAATGAAACGGCTACAGTTTTGAAGCTTCGTAAGCAATTGGGGCATTCAAAATTAAGATCACTACACTATCCTATAGGTACTCGAAGAGCTTTGTTAAACTTAACTCGTGCTCTCAGGTAGGGGAAGACTCTGAAACCAACAACGATGACGTTGATGTTGTCTTTTTTTTTTGTCTTTTTGTTTTGATACATTCCGACTAGATTGTCTTGTTCTTGTAGATTTTAAAGAACTCCTAACGTTCCAGTTACTTGGAAATATAGTCATGTGAAGATCAATTGGTTAAACTAGTTGCGTCTTATGATTTGTGAAGGTCATAGTTACTGAACAAATTTTGAAGTACACAACAGATTTTACAGTTTACTCACATGACACTAATACACGATGGTGGATTTTCGATTACGGTATAAATTTTGAGAAACAGTGAGCTCTTTTTCATGGTAAAAGGTAAGCTCTATTTTTGCTACTCTGTATTTCATGGTATTTTAAGCATTTTTTGGCAAAATGTAAGCATTAATGGAGTTTGGGTATAATGCTGTTATGGTGTATATGTAGCTGCGGTTGCATGGGAAGCAGGGAAACTACTAGTGATTGAAGAAGTAGAAGTTGCATCACCACAAGATATGGAAGTTCGTATTAAGATTCTTTTCACCTTACTCTGTCACACTGATGTTTACTTCTGGGAAGCCAAGGTACCATTCTAACACACTAATTTTAGTCCACATTTATTAATTTATTAAGTTTTTACTGTAATTGGTGTTGAAAGATTGCCTCTGTTTGGAAAATTGCAGGGACAGACACTTGTATTTCCTCGAATTTTCAGTCATCAAGCCGGAGGAGAGTATGCAAATTTTAATTCTCTGAACAAAGCCATACATTTCTATAGAAATATATAGTTTATGTTTCTAATTGAGTTTGAATCTTGGGGCTGTGGATATTTCAGGATTGTTGAAAGTGTTGGCAAGGGTGTGACAGATATTTAACCAGGAGATCATGTACTTCCGGTATTCACAGGGGAATGTAAAGAAAGCAACATGTGTGATTTTCTTAGAATCAACACTGACAGAAGGTGTAATGCTCAATCTATGGCAAACCCATTTACAATTTTGTCGGTTGCTCTACGTTTAGTGAGTATACACTACACTTGTTCATGTTGGTTGTCTTGCTAAGATCAATCTCCTGATAAAGTTTATATTCTTAGCTGTGGGATCTCTTCAGGTTAGGATTTCAGTCGAAATTTCATTTTTGTATGGCAATTGATTTGATTCCGATGTGGTTGTTATTGAATAATTTGTGTTTTTCAGGTCTTGGGGCTACTCTGAATGTAGCGAAACCTAAAAAAGGTTCAGCCTTTGCTGTTTTCGGATTGGGAGCTGTTGATCTTGCTGTAAGAAATTTACTTTTCTTCTTTTGATGATTGTGCATGTTGAAAATTCTTGCATAGAAAAATCTAGTGCCGTGGTAGTTATGTCCCATTTTCATTAAATTGCTGCATCTAATAGATTATATACTTGATTAGGCTTGTGAAGGGACTAGACTTTCTGGTGCATCGAGGATTATTGAGGTTGATTTGAATGCTAAATGAAGGTGAAAACAAACTAAGTTACTTGATCGATTTTTGATTTTATACAGTTCTTGTTTTGCAATTCCTTTTTGTTCCCATGGTTTGCCTTTTTCATATGTATTGTTGTGTATCCCAACATCCCTTTATCAGCGAAGAAATTTGGGCGTACAGAGTTTGTGATCCCAAATGACCATGCAAAACCATTTCAAGAGATTTGCTCAGTGTAACTCATAGTGCTAATAATTAAGTTAGGGAACTTGTTTCGTTCAATTGATGATATCTGATTGTTTCTGGTTTGATGAATAGGTGATTGCTAAGATGACTGACGGAGGGGTAGACCACAGTATCGAGTGTACAGGGAGTATCCAAGCCATGATCTCCGCATTTGAATGCGTTCATGATGTAAGCTCTTGTCTGTATCTAAAAATTGTTGTTGTGTTTGTTCACTTGTATGTTTTAACTTTTATGAATCTTAATGGAGACATCAATGCATGCTCTCACTTACAAATCCCATAATTTTACGGCTTGCAATGTTAACGAAATTGTTTAACTTAAATACTTGTTCTGCGGTGTGGTGTGGACAGGGCTGGAGTGTTGCAGTACTTCCATCGGTCTACATGAAAAGGGTAATTTTAGTCAGCATTGAAATAATACAATATTTTAACGGCAAAGTATTTTTATTTAATCCCGTCTTTAACTTGATAACGAATTTGTTATTATTGTAGGAACTAGGGAAATTCATTACCCATGAAGCTTTCGATATCATGCTGAAAGCAGAAGGTCTGGGGTGCATTTCCGCATTGAATGATCCAAGCAAGATCATCAATCTTGTGGCCTGGGATTTATGGTTCTGTATTCCTAAAATAGTATTGTGATTCTGTGAGATGCTGCATTTGTGCCTGGCGTTGTGAAATGGGAGCAGATTCTGTGATAATGTAGTTTGTTTGGTTAGTAATAATCTGTTGCTGGACATTTGATGTAGTTTCTCTATAAATAAAGAGAAAATAAAGAGAATTGACAGTCGTTTGTTTTATGGTCGGGATTGCAGAAACCACTTTTTTCTACAGCAATGGATTGAACTTCCGGATTGAAGATCGACTCTAGCTAAATTATGGATCCTGCATTTTGTGTAACATTTGGATATCAAGAAATGAATCTTTTCTTTCTGTTAATTATAAAAAATAATTAATTCAGCTTTCCAAGATACTGTAGTAATTTTTCTTCCCTCTTGGGCTGAAATGACGGATCAAGTATTCTGACACTCAGCTTACACTCCAATCGCCCGTTTGCTTGCTTTATCTGATTCCAACAAATACCCAAATGTTCATTTACTGGCCAAAAGTAGAGTGAAGGAGACTTGTTTTTCATTAATCGTTCACCAAATATTCGAGTTCCTTCAAATTCGATTCCATTTCTGGTGTTGGGATCGACAGAATTGTGACAATGGAAGCGAATGAGTGAGTAATTTAAACTTTTTCTTTGATTCTTAATCCGTTAGGGCTTTGCTTATCTGTAGTTACTAATTTAGGGATGTATATTTTCCTCTTTTTCAGTTTCAAAGTAGGATCCCAGAAATTGGTGGAAACATTAAAAAGACTCCCAGAAGAAACCATCCTGGAAATCCTTGGGAAGTTACTTTTGAGAGATATCTCTTGATATTCAGCAGGGACGGATCTATGAGAGGGCTAATCGGGGCTTTTAGCCAATTTTTTGGTTAATTATGTGTATTAGCCCGGGTCTAAAATGAAAAATCCGTCATCCTGGATCCGTCCCTGATAATAATCCCGAATTTATTCGCATGATTAAGAATAGTTTTAGTGTCATGCTTATACTTGACAATATAGCATACTCTTTGGATAATAATACACTGTCATCGTCATTATTTGATGGTATTCAAGGACATGTTAAGAAGATAGACTGCCCACTCAGTCCCGAGCTTACGAATGTTGTGGGTTCTTGTAATGGCTTGTTTTGCATGTATAGTGAGGTTAAGGAGCAGTGTTGTTTATGGAATCCATGTACTACTGAGGTGAGATTTCTACCAAGATCTGGATTTCAAGGGATTAGGAAAAAGACGCGTTGCTCTTTAGGCAAAGGACATGGGTTTGGTTACGATTTTAAGAGTGATGATTACAAGTATGTGCGTATTTTCTGCAATGGAAGCAGAAGCAGCCCTGATAGTCAATCCCAAGTGCAGATTTATTCATTTAGAACAAATATGTGGAAAGAAATGTATGTCCCATATATACTCACCAATGTGGATAGAAACGAAAATGCACCAAACGGGGTATCTTGTAATGGAGCTCTTCACTGGTTTGCAAGAAAGAATTCATCCCCCAAGGTATTATTAGTTTTTGATATGATAGGGGTGGGTGTAAGAGAAATTCCAGAGCCAGAAAATATGGATGTCAAGAATCTGGGTAACAGCAAATATGTTGATGTGTTGGACGGGAAGTCTTTGCATTCTTCACAGTGGTGGTTCAGCCGGTTTCCATGTATGGGTAATGAAGGATTACGGAATGAGAGAATCGTGGACAATGATGCACAACATTAATTTGGAACTACCATCACTTAGATTTCAAACATGTGCTAACTTGAGGAAGATTGATTGTTAAAAATCTGGCGAAATTCTACTCGAGAGTATTAGTAGCGGCTTTCTGACTACAACGGCTTTGGTGTTGTATGTTCCAAAGAATGGAAAGGCTACTATTCCTACTAAGTTTTGTTCCCATTTTGAGTATATAAAATTACAATCATATTTATATAGGTACGTGAAGAGCTTAGTCAAACTTAACTCGGATTCTCATGAAGGGAAGATTCTGAAACTGATAACGATGATGTTGTCCACAACTGATGGCAGTAGTTCGGGGGTTGAAGAAGAGGACATCAAGGGTACAATTTGATTGCTCGACTCCAGATTTTCTATTTCATTTCTTTCGAACTTTAGCAATTTTAGGTACTAAAGTGTTTAAGTTGTATCCTTTAGGTACTATATTTAGAACTTCATCCGTTGTTTTTGTTGATCATGCATGCATTTCTATCTTGTATATGTGATTTTCTTTGGCCTCCAAGTTGGGGTGCAGGGTTTAAGTGCCTTTTTGCAATGAAATTTCTGTTTGACCGATAAAAGAAAGAAAGTTGAGGTGCAGGGTATTAGAATCTAGATTGTGTCTCGTAAGCTGTTAAGTCTTCTTGAGTTTAGAGAGCGAGGAGATTAGAGCTGGTTTCTACTAAGTGTCTATGCAGTTAAGCTCCTAAAATTTTCTGGTGCCTATCTAAATTTTGGGGTGCATCACAAATCTTGGTGGACATGACGGATTTTGATCTTATAGCGCGTTTGGATGTGCATTCAAAAATAATTTTTTGATCCTAGAAGTCAGTTTGGGTAGACAAAATCAAAACCACTTCTAGAAGTAAAAGTCTAAAAATTAACTTTTTGTAAATCAAAATAGTTTTGTTTCTGCTTTCTGCTTCTGACTTCTCCTTCTGGAGAAGCAGAAACGCGCTATTAAACTCCGAGCATTAAGGTCTATTCCTATGCAGCATGGCAAACGAGTTGCGCCACTATGGGAAAACCGAATACTTCTTCAAATCTCTTATATTTTACCAATTTCTGTATTTGGATCCACAATTCTTAATTTCATAATTATTATGAATCGGTTTAAATTAGAGCAAGAAATGCATCGAAGGAGGTTGCAAGAACTTGACGATGAGGAAGATGGAGATAATAAACTAATCGACACCCTGATGCTCGTATATTCGGGCCAAATACCTATAATTTCAGAGCCAAAAGAAGTATTCTCAAGAAGATATACGTATCAAGGGAGGGAATTTTACCACCAGAAGCTGATGCAAAATCATTTTCTTACCAATTGTGTGTACTCTGATGAAGATTTTCCAACGTCGATTTTATGGCAAACCAGCGGATGCGGACAATGAGTACCTTCGCATGGGTAATACAACTTCATTCACTTACTTTGTTTTGTGAAGTACTGATTAAACATTTTGGTCAAACATATTTACGAAAATCAATCGAGGAAGATTTTAGAGAAATATTGAGGGAGAATGAGGAAAGAGGATTCCCATGAATGTTAGATAGTCTTGCATTGGATATGGCATGGATGCCCTGTTTATTATGCGGTCAATATAAGGGTCATTATCCGAAACCAACCGTTATCCTTGAAGCTGATGCTTCTTATGATTGTTGGATATATGACACACTTTTTTTGGTCTTCCGGGTTCACAATATGATATTAATGTTTTGCACAACTCGCCTGATCTGTTTGAAGATCCGAAGTATGAAATTTGTCCCCAAGTCCGTTTCATGATCAACGGATATCAGTACACTCATGGGTATTATCTTGCGGATGATATCTACCCAAAATGGTCTACCTTGGTTCAATGTTACCGTCAGCCCCCTGCTGGTGCATTGGGCCATTCGTACCGGCATTTTTACGATTACCAAATGATTGTGAGGAAGGATGTACGTGGACCGCGCTTTTGGAATTTTGAGGAGAAGTTCGATATCATTTGTGGGCCGTATCATGGGTTGAGCCCTCGTGAATTGCACAAGACTATGCTCACTCGCATAATTCTTCATAACATGGTAATTCAGGAAACCCGTCGAGATAAGGAGTGGACTAATTATAAAAATGAAGATCCGAGGCCTAGGATTCAACCACAAAGAGGCTTGCCTGCAAGAAATTATGGGGAAAAGACAAATTACATTCAGAACCAGAATCTGTGTGATCAATTAAGAGATGATCTGAGAGTGAATCTTAGGGCAGAGTATGAAAGAGTGGGTGGACGTAAGTATTAAGTTATGTATTTTAGTTTAAACTGTTAATTTGTTTGTAGTTTGTTTTATTCAATATTAAGTTAATGAGTGAATCTTATTTAAGTAGACTGCAACAACCTTTCAAATTAATCAACTTTTCATTTCAAACTAATATTAAGTAGAATGCAATAACAACATATCAAATTAAAATGAAACACTTCAAATTAATACATCAATTATCTAGAGGTTCTACTACGTCAAACTCATCCTCATCATCACCACCACCAAGTTGGTTGTTATTAAATCCAGCTTGTTGTTCAATATGTGCTTGAATCCTGTTGTTTGAGAGTGAAAACAGTTTCTGCTGGTTTTGGTAATTTCGTGTGTTGTGGATGAGAAGGGAGCTTAAACCCTAAACAATGTACTGCAAGGGAGTACTTTAGATTCGAGAGATCAATCTGTACAAATCCGGCCTAAACCAAGAAATGGCCGTTCCAGACTTGCTTCGGTTACAAAGTGAAGGAGAAGGGTTGGTTTTGGGGAGGGAAGCGAAGAGAGTGTTGAGACCAGAATAGTTGATTCCGGGAGAGTAGTTGTTTGACGACTTGTATCAGAAAGTGGGAAGCTAACAGATGGGAAAGCAAGCAAAATGTTTTCTGAGTGTTGTATGTTCTTGACCAGAACCTGTTGTTCGGTGGAAATAGGTAATACCTATTTATACAAGTCGAAGTGAAATGTACTCTGGTCTCATTAAGAAATGGAAAACTGGTGAGTAAATTGGAGGAGGTGGTAACCGGTAACGCCTAGAATTGATGTTCCATAAAAGAAAGCGTTTCACCATTACTCCCTGTATTTACTAACCGCCTCATCCTTTTGACACTTTCTTATAACGGGCGTAGTGTACGCCACACGCTATAAACCGCCTAACCAATACTCAATGAGCATCCCCCAGTTTGTGATATGCGTTGATGTCTCGGGTGTTTTCGTGGAAAACATGTAGCATGTTGTTGTCGTCTGGAAAGTCGAGCTTGGGAGACTTGCCGGCTCGGTGACCTTCGACGGTCGAGATTTTGCATCTTAAGAGGAAAGGTAGCCGTTGATTATTGCAACCCTTCGTTTAGTAGCCAGTGGAATGAAAGCATGCTCGGTATGGCTTTAATATGGCCTGGTTTAGGCGCGACCAAAAGTTAGGGTTTTGGCTTTGTTTAGGCGTGACCAAACTAGGGCCAAAAGTTGCCATGCTTTAGCTGGTAACCTTGGATGGCTAAGATCTGCATCTTAGATGAAAAGGTGGACGTTGATAGTTGCAGGCCTTCGTTTTGGCATCCGCATAGGGAAGGCCGGTATGGCGTGGCGCGGCAAGGTGGTTGGCATGACATTGGCACATGTGGCATGGCATGCCTTGGCACGGTTCGGCGTGGCCAAAACTAGGGTTTGGGGCCAAAGGTTACCATGCCTTGTCTGGCGACCTTGGACGACTAGGATTTGTATCTAGGATTGAAGGGTGGCCGTTTATCGTCGCACGCCTTCGTTTCGGTAGCCGCATAGGGAAGGCCGGCATGGTAGGGCTAAGGAAAATGGCGCGGACGGCTTGGCATAGTGGGGCCAAGGGTTTGGACGGCTTGGCATGGTGGGGCCAAGGAAGAATGGTGCGGACGGCTTGGCATAGTGGGACCAAGGCAGAATGGTGCGAACGGCTTGGCATAGTGGGTCCAAGGCAGAATGGTGCGGGCGTCTTGGCATAATGGGGTCAAGGCAGAATGGCGCGGACGGCTTGGCATAGTTGGGCCAAGGCAGAATGGTGCGGATGGCTTGGCATAGTGGGGCCAAGGCATAATGGTGCGGACTTGGCATAGTGGGGTCAAGGCAGAATGGTGCGGATGGCTTGGCATAGTGGGTCCAAGGCAGAATGGTGCGGACGGCTTGGCCTAGTGGGGCCAAGGCAGAATGTTGCGGATGGCTTGGCATAGTGGGGCCAAGGTAGAATGGTGCGGATGGATTGGCATAGTGGGGCCAAGGGTTTGGACGGCTTGGCATGGTAGGACCAAGGGTTTGGAATGCCATTGGCGCATGGTTCGGCCAGCATGGCTAGGGCCAAGGGTTTGGCATGCCATTGGCGCATGGTGCGGCCAGCATGGCTAGTGCCAAGGCAAGGTGTAGTTGGCTTGGCATGGTGGGGCCAAGGGTTTGGACGGCTTGGCATGGTAGGGCCAAGGCAAGGTGCGGTTGTCTTGGCATGGTGGGGCCAAGGGTTTGGACAGCTTGGCATGATAGGGCCAAGGGTTTGGCATGCCATTGGTGCATGGTGCGACCATCATGGCTAGGGCCAAGGGCATTCCATTGGCGCATGGCGCGGACAGCATGGCTGGCATGGCTTGGTGCGGTAAACGTGGCTGACATGGTTTTCCATTGGCACAATGGTGCGGCTGGCATGGTTGGCATGCCTTGGCGCGAAGATGTGGCTGACATGGTTGGCATGCCTTGGCGCGGGGTTGTGGCTGGCATGGCATGCCATTGTCATGGTTGGCATGCCTTGGCGCGGAGACGTGGCTGGCATGGTTTGGCATTGGCACGGTGGTGCGGCTGGCATGCCTTGGCGCGGAAACGTGGCTGGCATGGTTTGCCATTGGCACGGTGGCGTGAGAATTAGGGTTTGGTATGTACGAAGATGATGTCGGTCAATACTAAGGGTTCTGCCGTGGAACATGACACATGTATAAAAAAGGTACCCTGGTAATTCTTACGTAGGCATGCTGATTGATTCAATAAATGCGCTAGTGGTCATAGTGACGTCATGTCAGATGTATGGTTTTATGATTTTAACCCTAAGTTAAAAACCACCATCTACATTGTTAGAGCACTGCTCGGTTGAACCCACTAGCTTTGGTATGTCAAGTTATTTGACAATTTTAGTTGCCAAAATACATTCTTGATTTGTCATACTAAAGATAGTTTCAGACTAGATTAGGTCTAAGAAGTTGAATCGAAGCTATTCTTAAAGGATGAAGATTGAAGACTACAAGAAGACATCAAAAAATACTTCATCAAAGGTATGTGATTGATTTCATTTGGATTCTTGTTCTATTCTACCTTTCTAATCTATCAAGATATATGCTCACTATATGGAACAATTCCGATGACGGTAAATGTACATTTATGTATATATACTTGGGGTTATTTGATTCATCACTTTGGTGATAATAACCTTTATCCCTATAAAGGATCTCATGTTATAGTGAATGAGCTTGCGAATCCAATGAGCCAAGAATCACTCAATTCCGAGTTATAACGACAAAGTTATGAGTGATTTAAGTTCATTAGTAGGAAACATTCCATGGGCTTTGGAGTGGTCCGCGAACTTGGGCCCAATACGTGGCTAAAAGGGATTTTTGGTCAGGGGAAATTAGGGGGAGACCCAAAAAAATAATATTCTCCTTCTCAGGCCCACAATTAATTTTGTATACCGTGACACCCATAATTATACGAAATTATTATATGAATCAATACATAACTGGTTATGCATACTATCTTTCCAGGCATAACTCGTTATGCATACTATCTTTTTCAGGGGTATAATTGGCAGCGCAACTTGGACATAACATATCTAAAATTCCGCGCCTTAGAATTTTACAAATTTTATATCGTTGGAAATCTTTTTAAAAGAGCTATGCAACGAGTACAAACAAGAATATCAAATTTTTGTTTTTAACGAAAAATCGGAGGTGATCCTCATAGGGAAATTTTTTGAAAACTTGATACTTAACCATTATGCAGTCACCAAAAACAATGCATAACACATTCTGCAGACGCATAACGAATTATGCAACCATTTTTTCGACTGCATAACAAGTTATGTATCTGCATAACAAAGTTATGCATCTATAACAAGTTATGTAACCATTGTTTTGGTTGATTTTAGCCGTACATATAAAAAATTGATGCATAATGCAGAAGATTCAGATACGATTATTAGATTTATTCAGATATGTTCTTCTCACAGAAGATAGCATCAATCTGTTCTTCATCCCCGTCTTCTAAAAATCCTTGAGAAGTTTTAAACAAGATATCTCTAGATTTATTCTAGTTGTTCTTGTGGTAGATTTATTAGGGTTTTCTTAACTTGGAAATTGATCTTTGGAATCACCCAAGTTTACTTACGGAAAACAGGTTCACGGACTCCTTGTGTGTACGCATACTGATTGTAAGTTAAAACCCTAATCTACAAGTTTGTTTTGATATTACTTTTACCTAGTAATTGTTTTTATCAAAATAAACACAAGATTTCCAAAACCTTGATTCACATCTAAAGGGAAATCAAACTGGTGTTTTGTGCAGACAAAATATTAAAATCGTATCGATCGTTGTGGTGTATCTTCTAAAGAGAACTTTGGTTCTGCTAGAAGATTTATGTGAAGAGTTCCTAAAGAGAATCGGTATTCTGCTAGGAGTTATACAAGTGTTGAAGAAGGTATTACATCTAGTCCGAATAGGTAGTAGGAATTTGGTGTAACAACTTATAATCAGTGTGTGTTTATTCTGGACTAGGTCCCGGGATTTTTCTGCATTTGCGGTTTTCTCGTTAACAAAATATGTGTCTGTGTTATTTCTTTGCCGCATTATATTTTATTTATATAATTGAAATAATACAGGTTGTACGTTAGTCAATCATAGTTGTTAAATCCGACCTTGTTTGTTGGATAAGACTTGATTGATCTTGAATAATTTATTTTGTTATTTTCACATTGTTAGACCAGTCTGGACTAACCCTATTTCAAGTGGACACTGTGTTGAAATATTCCTTTATGTGATTGTTGCTTAAAGAGGTTTATACACGGTAGATATTGAATAGGTTGTGATTAAAACAAAAGACTTTGTTTCAAGAGCTTCACACTAAAATCAGGTTTACAGACTTGTTTCTGTTTAACTTTGATTGTGTTGAAATAGAGATATTAAACTCTTTGATATACTTTACTCTAGATTGAGTCTGACTGTCTAGTTGATTCTATAGAAAGTATATTGGAGTTTGTCTATTCAGATTGCCAAACGAAATTTTGGGTGGTGTTGTTAGACCCCCGCTTTTTCAATTGGTATCAGAGCAGGCAAACACGCTAAGACCTCATAAGTCTGTGTTTGTAGCAATCTGATTCTATGGACAGAGGTGTTATCTCTATAAACGTACCACCAGCCTTCGATGGCACTAATTACTTATGGTGGAAAATTTCTATGCGAGCTTTGCTTCAAGCACGTGATTTTCAATCATGGGTATATATAGTTAATGGCTATGATGCGCCCGTTGTGACAGTTGGAGATGTAAAAGTTCCCAAGAACATTGGTGAATACATTCCTGCCGAGATACTTTCTGCAAAGCAAAACTCTGACGGTTTGAATGCTATCATCCATGTCATTACCCCAGATCTTCAGCACCACGTGACTACGTGCAATAAGTCTAAAGATGCTTGGGATATCTTAAAAACCGTATTCGAAGGGAATGCCGCTGAGAAAGAAGCAAGGATTAAAAATATAGCTTCTGACTAGGAAAATCTTCGCATGTCTGATGATGAAACCTTTAATGAGTTTAACCAAAGACTTTCTGAAATAGTTAACTCCTCTTTTTCATTAGGAAAAACTATTCCGGAGAAAAATATTATGTGCAAAATTCTCAGGTCTCTACCATCAAGATACTAGTCTAAGAAACATTCAATTGAAGAAGGAAACGATCTTTCTACAGTCTCTGGAAGTACTCTTGCTGGAAAGGTAAAGATCTTTGATAATGAACACGCAAGAAAAGAGGTGATTTCTCTTAAAGCTGCAAACAATTCTGAATCCTCTAAGGATAAATCTGGTTCTCCAGATACTAAGGATGTTACTCCACGACAATTTAGAAAATTCTTGAGAGACAGGAAAAAGAGTTTTTCTAAAAGTTTAACATCTCCTAAGGATGATGTACAATGCTATAACTTTCGTGGTTTCGGGCACTTGTCTGCAGTATGTCCTAGCTGGAGTGGTAGACAATCGGCATATGCAGCAGATTTGCCTACTCTTGATGATGGACCTGAATGTTACAATCCTCAAGAGCTCATAGGCGAGGTTGCATTAGCTTCTGGAAAAATTCTTTCTGATACTGATTCTGATTCTGACGAAGAAGTGTTCCATGATGATCCAGTAGCTAATAATCTTCTTAAAGAAAGTCATCGGAAACTCTCAGAGGCTGAAAGCACCATTTTCAGTGAGAAAGTTAAATATGACAGACTTCGTAGTCAGAATAAAGACTTGCAAGACCAACTTGATTCTATTGGTGCAAGAGATTATCTCAACGAAATACGAAAGCTTAAAGAAGAAATTGCCGAAGGTCGAGATCGGGAAGTTACTCTTCAAGCAAAGCTAGATAACTTGGAGAATATTGAGATGAACTTGTTATTTTATTCGGAACGAGAAGATCTCAAAGTTCAATGTGAACCATCCAAGAATGATATAGTTATTCCGCTTGAGAAGGTCAAAAGTTTGGAATAAGAAAACTTGAGCTTAAAAGAGAGTTTGTCTAGAAATAGCAGCTCAGATAAATTAACCTCGATATTGGGAGCATGTAGAATTCATCGTGATACACGAGGATTGGGCTATGAAGGAATAGACGCTCCTAGTATTTGTAAAGAGGTAAAAATTTTCAAATCTAAATATTCTTCTCAACCAAAAGCTTCCACGGTTGACAAAAGTAAAGTATCTCTACCAACTACGGATGGCGAAAAGAAGAAATCCTGCCAAGCTCCAAAGCAAGCACATACACATTCAGGTAATACTAAACATAACTTTTTTCCATTATACTAAACATTGTTTTTATTGTGGAAAACCAAGTCACTTGCAAAGGAATTGCATATTTCTTAAACGAGATAAAACCAGATATGATTCTGTTAGGATGACAAGATCTGATGTTCCAAACTGGAGAAAAACTGAGTCTCATAATATCAGTTCTTTCAGTATTCCCCCAAAGAAGTTTCACAATTATATTGGGGAGAAAAAGAAATACGTTGCTCCAAAAGCTACTCAGAAATGGGTACCAAAGAAGACCAATAAAGCAACGAGTTCTATTAAGAAGGATCTCCCAGACAAGAGTTTGAAAAGGGATAACATCTTAAAAAGGTATGGAACATTTATTGAAAGTTTCATGGAAGTTTTTAAATTCCTAGAGTCCATGCATGATTTTGTTTCGAATACCTATAGTGAGCAAGATTTTGCTCACCTCAACACAACCTGATTGTGTTGAAAGTGCATCCTCGCCAAGAAGCCCTAATAAATGCGGTGATGATTACAAAAGAATTGGGGCGCACATATTAAGTTGGGAAATTTCTGAATATGTGGAACAATTTATTGTTTTGAGTTGAGTTTAACTCGCTTATATATTCCTCGAAACATGTGTTGGTAAGATTTCGCTTTGATCAAGTTTATCTTTACCAAGTGACGAAAGTCATGAAAAGTTTCAATCACTTTGAGAATTGCTCTGACGTGAATTAGTCTGTGAATAAAGGCTACATATCGTCCTCTGAGAATGTCTCAATGATTGAAATGAGAGTTTAGATTACATAACCATGTATTCTTTGAACCGAAGTTTTCGAACTTTGTTGATCAAGAGAATTCGGAAGGATTGTGGAATTGGCTTGCCAAGTCCGCGACTGTCGGAAGTTCTCGACCGAGAATTTCTGCTGGATTTTCCAAAACTCATTTGTGTGCTAAGTCCGCAAACTCAGTACGCGAACCCAGTCCGCGAACTGGCGGAAGTTCTCTTTCCGAGAATTTCTGCTGAGTTTGGAAAACTCAACCGATTAACTTAAGTCCGCGAACTTGTTTGTGAACTTAAGAGGTTACGATCTAAAGATGTGCTATGAACATGAAACTTAAATTAATAAGGAATGCTTTATGCAAACCGTGGCTATAAAGTTCATGAGCCGATTCATCAAATCGAATCATCTTTGTTTCAATTGTGTCTTGTGTAGTTACATAAGATCTCATAGCAATTGAACAACTCTCTAACTAGTTCATTTGAGTCAATTGAATTAGTTATGGTGAAGAAGAATATGATTTATATGGAAGTGATCATATGGATAGATACCACATGTATGAGTCTTAATTACCTAACTTGATTTGTGATTGAAATTCTTAAATATAACAGGTTAGAAGCAATTATCAAATCCATGGATGCTGGTTTTTATTGTCAAAGAAACTTTTTCATAATCTTATGATAACCATTCTTGGTGTAAATCCTTGTGGAAAAGTTTATTCTTCCTCCTAAGCATATCAAGTCTTGTTTATACAAGTTTGTATCTTAGGAAAAATGATCACATATTGTGTATTGTTACCACGAGATAGTTCTAAACTTTTTAGTAACATGACCTCATGAGAGACTTTCAATGATTGGTTCTTAAATCATATCTCCTTGTAGGATTTCTAAGATCCATTATAAATCCTTCTCTCTGGAGTAAGGTCTCTCTTGTTGTTCTTTCGGGAATGACATCAAATGGGGGAGAGTTCTTTTGAACTTGTGCTTAATGGTAATATCTTGCGGGGTGTGCGGCTGTGGAATTATATAAGGGTTATCTTGTATCTTAAAACTCCTTTATGAATGCATTTAGCTTCGGCTTTATGATTGCATCTAAATTAAGTTGGTATGTATGTTTCTTTTAGTATGTGAAACGTCTCTTCTTGAAAATTTCATTAGGAACCCGTTCTTGTACCTTTGCCAATTTTATTGACAAAAAGGGGGAGAATTAATGTGTAGTTCTACTACATATACATATGGTTTTCGGATCATTGTGTAAGGGGGAGTGGTTTCCATGAGAGATGGAGTATTGACTAAGGGGGAGTGATACATATCACCGTAGTATTATTGTCAAAGTTGTGATACAATGAAACTTTGATGCTGTGTAATAATACTATGATGGATCTTCAACAAGTACATGATGAACACATGAAGAGTTGAAGAACCAAGGAAATCAAGATTGTTGTTTTTACTTTTAACAAGTACAAGCCATATGTAAAATGGTTTTGTCACTAAAACTGACAAAGGGGGAGATTTTTAGAACACTGATCGGTTGAACCCACTAGCGTTGGTATGTCAAGTTAGTTGTCAATTTTAGTTGCCAAAATGCATTCTTGATTTAGCATACTAAAGATAGTTTCGGACTAGATTAGGTCTAAGAAGTTGAATCGAAGCTATTCTTAAAGGATGAAGATTGAAGACTACAAGAAGACATCAACAAATACTTCATCAAAGGTATGTGATTGATTTCATTTGGATTCTTGTTCTATTCTACCTTTCTAATCTATCAAGATATATGTTCACTATATGAAACAATTCCGATGACGGTAAATGTACATTTATGTATATATACTTGAGGTTATTTGATTCATGACTTTGGTGATAATAAACTTTTATCCCTATAAAGGATCTCATGTTATAGTGAATGAACTTGCGAATCCAATGAGCCAAGAATCACTCAATTCCGAGTTATAACGACAAAGTTATGAGTGATTTAAGTTCATTAGTAGGAAACATTCCATGGGCTTTGGAGAGGTCCGCGAACTTGGGCCCAATACGTGACTAGAAGGGATTTTTGGTCAAGTTGGTGATGTTTCCTTATCTAGGCAAGTTAGCTATTGGTCCAAACACTTTTGATTACCATATTAAAGTGTTTGTGATTCCTGCGTAAGTTAAAATGTGATTTATTCACATAAATATAATTTTTGCTAAATAAGTTATTTATTTAATTATTTTGGCAAGAGTTTTAACTTAGGAAAGACTCCTTTATTTAGGAGAGTCTTGTAAACGGAAAATAGCTTTGCTTAGCTTCCAAGCTATTGTTCATTATAAATAAGGAGTTCGTGAGTTTACAAGTTTTTCATCCCTTTGGAAAATTGGCATAAGCTCTGCAGGTTGTTTTCCACGTCTTTCGTTCTTCGTGAACGAGAGTGAGATAAAAGTCTTTGTATTAGGGATCACAAAGCCAAGTTGGATTTAATCTTCGTGGTTGATCATACAACTTGTAATCTAGGTTTTTCACCTCTTGTCTATTCTAAGGTTTTTTCTTCTGATATAAAACCATTCAAGAGTTGTTGATCATAAACCCTAGGTTTTGATAGATTTCAGTTTCCGATCGTATACCAACACTTGTTAGTCGAAATCGGAGACTAGAAAGAAAAACTTCTTTTGAGGCATCTCGTAAAAATCCTTGAGAAGTTTTAAACAAGATATCTCTAGATTTATTCTAGTTGTTCTTGTGGTAGATTTATTAGGGTTTTCTTAACTTGGAAATTGATCTTTGGAATCACCCAAGTTTACTTACGGAAAACAGGTTCACGGACTCCTTGTGTGTACGCATACTGATTGTAAGTTAAAACCCTAATCTACAAGTTTGTTTTGATATTACTTTTACCTAGTAATTGTTTCTATCAAAATAAACACAAGATTTCCAAAACCTTGATTCACATCTAAAGGGAAATCAAACTGGTGTTTTGTGCAGACAAAATATAAAATCGTATCGATCGTTGTGGTGTATCTTCTAAAGAGAACTTTGGTTCTGCTAGAAGATTTATGTGAAGAGTTCCTAAAGAGAATCGGTATTCTGCTAGGAGTTATACAAGTGCTGAAGAAGGTATTACATCTAGTCCGAATAGGTAGTAGGAATTTGGTGTAACAACTTATAATCAGTGTGTGTTTATTCTGGACTAGGTCCCGGGATTTTTCTGCATTTGCGGTTTCCTCGTTAACAAAATATGTGTCTGTGTTATTTCTTTTCCGCATTATATTTTATTTATATAATTGAAATAATACAGGTTGTACGTTAGTCAATCATAGTTGTTAAATCCGACCTTGTTTGTTGGATAAGACTTGATTGATCTTGAATAATTGATTTTGTTATTTTCACATTGTTAGACCAGTCTGGACTAACCCTATTTCAAGTGGAAACTGTGTTGAAATATTCCTTTAGTGATTGTTGCTTAAAGAGGTTTATACACGGTGGATATTGAATAGGTTGTGATTAAAACAAAAGACTTTGTTTCAAGAGCTTCACACTAAAATCAGGTTTACAGACTTGTTTCTGTTTAACTTTGATTGTGTTGAAATAGAGATATTAAACTCTTTGATATACTTTACTCTAGATTGAGTCTGACTGTCTAGTTGATTCTCTAGAAAGTATATCGGAGTTTGTCTATTCAGATTGCCAAACGAAATATTGGGTGGTGTTGTTAGACCCCCGCTTTTTCAAACATTAAGTCCCCTGATTAGCTCGGAACATGAGCATTGTTGTGAGGTAAGCATAAGATGGTGACAGGCGAGGACAAAATCGAAATGACAAGTCGTGAAAAGATGGTCAAGAAGACCCAGCTAACCTTTTTCGAGAGGTAAGGAGAGTTCGTGATTCTCGTGTTGGAGGCCTTGCATAGATTCTACTTGTGGTGTTGCTGGATAGACCGTGAAGTGGTGAGATGTAGATTGTCAGCTTGGAATGGGAGCCGCAGGCGTTGGTCGGATTGGAATGGGAGTCGCAGGCGTTGGTCGGCTTGGAATGGGAACCGTAGGCGTCGGTCGGTTTGGAATGGGAGCCGTAGGCGTCGGTCCGCTTGGAATGGGAGCCGCACGCGTCGGTCGGCTTGGAATGGGAGCCGCATGCGTCGGTCGGCTTGGAATGGGAGCCGCAGACGTCGGTCGGCTTGGAATAGGAGCCGCAGGCGTCTGTCGGCTTGGAGTGGGAGGAAACTGGCTTCAGTCCGCAGAATGGTGTAAAATGGTTTCGGAACTTCGGCTACCAAACGATGGTGATGACGCTGGAACTTCGGTTATCAAATGGTAGTGATGGCGCCTGGAAACTTTGTCTAAATTAGGGTTTGGCATGCCGAAACCCTAATTAGCGCCCCTTACTAGAATCGTTGTAAAATTCTCGTACGAACTCGGATTTTGACGGTCCGCCCCTCCATCTGACCGGAAAAGAATTTTTTTATCTCCTTAAGCGGGAATATTTAGGTTTTGAGCTCGTTTAGGGGGTGAAAACGGCCCGACAGTGAAACTCAGGAAGAATTCAGGAAGGATGTTGCGGGCCCAGGATAACATAGTCGCACCGAGTCATCTATTCCCGTTCATGGAGCAAGAAGAAAACTTTATTTGGTGCAAACTCAAGAAACTCCGTCCGTATAAATAGAGGTATTGACTTTTTTTTTTGTCGCTCGTCCGGATCCGTGCTTTCGTCTGCAGTATCTCTCCAGTGGATTCCAAAATTTACCAAACTTCATTGCATTCTTGGGACGGGTGGATGTGGTTGCGTTTTCGGTCCGTCCTTGATTTTAGGTTGTTCTGTCCTGGACCTTCTGATCGCGATGACAGTATGTTGTGGATGCTTGTATGGTCGAAATCTTCCGGAGCCACTGGATGAAATAGATGAGTTGGGAGACGTTTCGTTACCGACGTGCTGCTATCAAGTCTTCAAGGACTTTGTTCCAAGAGACATCCTTCGAACCATCTTCTAAATCTTGGACTATCGTATGGAATGAGATGCGGTGAGCAGTCCCCAGTTATATTTCTGTTAGATCCAGTGGCACGACCGAACATGTGAATGTATCTCTGTGGCGTGCTTTTGGAGTCTTCGATGCACATGTACGACTTTGTGTTGAGAAATTCCTGTGGATCGTAAAACTTCGACAGTGATGATGTTGAAATCAGAAATTACCTGGTTGAGGGGAGTGAAAGCGTCCCATGCTGGTAGTACCCATATGTATCCTACTTTCATTGCATCGTCTTGACTCCACGTCCACGGGGTTTGATACAAGCTTATTGTATTCTTTTGGATGCGACGCTGAGATGCTCAGAATATCACATGGACGAAATATTCTGGATAGCGAAGAGGTAGAAATGAGAAAGTTATGTTGTTTATCGTGGCTTCCTCTATTTCTTCAAGAAAATGTTTCAGCCACGTCTCTGGAGTTATCTCATGAGTTTTTGATGGTCGTCGAGTGCGATGAGCAGTCCCCAGTCGCATTTTTATTTAGTTTCTGAAGTTGTTTTCCTCTAAGAAGGCTTGGGATCCTCCGCGGCCTCGCAAAGTGTTGAAGGCGTCTTCTAGACAGAGAGGTGATGATATTCTTGCACTTCACCCTTGAAGAGTAGATGACCTTGTTGTGGCTATGGCTTTTTGGTTGACTGTGTCTTCTGAGCTTTGGCAGTGAAGGGATTCCGCGTATATCCTCAGTCCCCAAGTATGGTTTACATGTTTTCATCTAGGTAGCGATTGCTGCTGTGATGAAGCTCTGGATGGTATCAACAAATGAGTGGTAACAGTTCTTGGTAGCAGATGTAATCAGAAGAGACTACATTGTCGTGGTAACAAAGTAGGTTGGTTGGAATTGTATGGGCATCCATGGAAGTAAAAGGATTGGATGGATGCGTAAGCGAGCAAACTGTCCATGATCATGAGTTTTGGCGGGATGGATCAAAAGGCGATCATGACTACGAAAATTGGTTGGCTGCGATCATGATCCTTGACATGGGGAGCGTGGATGTACGACCCTTTGCAGGAAGGAGTGGCGGCCCCGGTACGATCCTTGGCAGGAGAAAGCGGCGTTGAGGCGTCTTCGACTCTTGGAGAGTATGTTGAAACTTAAGAAGACAAATGCTGAAGCTTCGGCTTCGATCATGGAGCAGCTCATGGAGAGAATGCTGAAGCGGAGCGGCTGCTGAAGTGAACGTTGAAGCGGAGCCGCTGCTGGAGAACGTTGAAGCAGAGAGGCTGCGTCAATCAGTATGCTATCAAACTGGACACCCTTCAAGCGAACAGTGGTTAGGAGTCCCCAGTTCTATCTATTGTTCTTTCCAAGAGAGGTAGGGGTTTGGGAACGACTTCTTGGCTGGAAATAGATGTTTTTGGGAACGACTTCTTGGCTGGAAATAAATGTTTTCCTGACAGCGCGGTTGAGGGATGCAAATATGTCTTGACGTTGCGCCTTGGTAAAATATAAAATCTCTCATAAATGTTCCACCATAGACAGCACAATTTTGTGGGTGAAGTCCCCCGAAATCATGCATCTCCTGACGGGAAGAGAGTCTTTGTGAACTCAGGGGGGTTGTTGATCTCCTTGCCTTGATTTTGGAGAATTCGTTCATGATCTCTACGTGTGATGAAATTGGATTTGCTGATTCCCTTCTACTGAGCGTTCAAAAGCAACGCTGGAAAGATGCAAGCTGCTGGCGCTGGGAAGATGCAAGCTGTTAGCGCTGGAAGGATGCAAGTTGTCAGCGCTGGAAGAGATGCAAGCTGCTGGCGCTGGAAAGATGAAAGTTGTTAGCGCTGGATGGATGCAAGTTGTTAGCGCTGGAAGGATGAAAGTTGTCAGCGATGGAAGAGATGCAAGCTTCTGGCGCTGGAAAAATGAAAGTTGTTAGCGTTGGATGGATGCAAGATGTTAGCGCTAGATCGGCTTGGAATGGGCGTTGGCTTGGCATGGCGCGGTAGCAATAAAGTGGGAAATCATATTCCAGGTATGTACTCCAGTGTTTCTCTTTCAATTTATTTTCTTGTTTTTCTTGTGTTGGTGCAAACCTTAGCCATAGGTATGCCTTCCATAAATCTATAGAAATATTGTTCTTATGAACTGGTGTAAACCCTAGCCGTACGGATGCCTTTCATAAACTTGTAGAAATAATTCATCGTAAACAATTACTATTCGAATATCACCGTAGTAGCGTCGGCTACCTCATGAATAGTGACAGGTAATCATTATTATGCAAAATGGGTACGTACGGGTAGGTGACTGATTCCACGAAGAACCGGGCGTTAGGGTTTTCCTCTTTTTTTTCTTTTTTTTGTAAGTCAAACAAAACACTTGGTTTATGGTTTGATTTTCTGGATTTTTGGGTTGATAGACAAGTGTTACCTATGAGGGTTTTGGATCATTATTCGGGATAAACTATTTTAGGATGATGCCGTTTTTGGTTATGATTGTAACTGACACAAACATCCCAGGGAAGATATGGAACCGTGAACGTTGCGTGTCGGTAGATGACATGGGATGAAACATAACATGGCTATCAGTTTTATCATTCCCGTGAAACTTGAAATAGTAAACCATGTATTTTGTCTAGGCAAGACTTACTCGGTTTTTTATGTGCTAACGAAAAATGAGTCAGGTGCAAGTACGAGTTTTGTGGGAAGCACCGCGATTGTGGAAAGTCCCCAGTCGTCCCTAAGTCACTTGATAATCGAGTCGTCGATCTCTGGGCGGATCGTTTGCTTTTAACCTCTGGGAAGTCCCCAGTCGCCCCTTCGGTGTCATGACTGGTAATCGGGTCGTCTGGTAACTGAGTCGTCGATCCCTGAGTGGATCGTATCGGGCCGTCTGGTAGCTGAGTCGTCGATCCCTGAGCGGATCGTATCGGCCGTCTGGTAGCTGAGTCGTCGATCCATGAGCGGATCGTTTGCCTCTACCATCCTGACGTCTGGGTCGAAGTATGAGATCGAGGATTGAAAAATTGACATTGTAACCGAAAGATCAATCTCCCACTGTGGTCGCCAATTGTTTGAGGGTGAAAACAGTTTCTGCCGGTTTCGGTAATTTCGTGTGTTGTGGATGAGAAGCGAGCTTAAACCCTAAACAATGTACTGCAAGGGAGTACTTTATATTCGAGAGATCAATTTGTACAAATCCGGCCTAAACCAATAAATGGTCGTTCTAGACTTGATTCGGTAACAAAGTGAAGGAGAAGGGTTGGTTTTGGGGAGGGAAGCGAAGAGAGTGTTGAGACCAGAATAGTTGATTCCGGAAGAGTAGTTGTTTGACGACTTGTGTCAGAAAGTGGGAAGCTAACAGATGGGAAAGCTAGCAAAATGTTTTCTGAGTGTTGTATGCTCCTGAACAGAACCTGTTATTCGGTGGAAATAGGTAATACCTATTTATACAAGTCGAAGTGAAACGTACTTTGGTCTCATTAAGAAATGGAAAACGGGTGATTAAATGGGAGGAGGTGGTCACCGGTAACGCCTGGAATTGATGTTCCATAAAAGAAAGTGTTTCACCATTACTCCCTGTATTTACTAACCGTCTCATCCTTATGACACTTTCTTATAACGGGCGTAGTGTACGCCGCACGTTGTAAACCGCCAAACCAATACCCAATGAGCATCCTCCAGTTTGTGATATGTGTTGATGTCTCGGGCGTTGTCGTGGAAAACATGTAGCATGTTGTTGTCTTCTGGAAAGTCGAGCTTGGGAGACTTGCCGACTCGGTGACCTTCGACGGTCGAGATTTTGCATCTTAAGAGGAAAGGTATCCGTTGATTATTTCAACCGTTCGTTTGGTAGCCAGTGGCATGAAAGCATGCTCGGTATGGCTTTAATACAGCCTGGTTTAGGCGTGGCCAAAAGTTAGGGTTTTGGCTTTGTTTAGGCGCGACCAAACTAGGGACAAAAGTTGCCATGCGTTAGCTGGTAACTTTGGACGGCTAAGATCTGCATCTTAGATGAAAAGGTGGTCGTTGATCGTTGCAGGCCTTCGTTTTTGCATCCGCATAGGGAAGGACGGTATGGCATGGCCCGACAAGGTGGTTGGCATGCCATTGGCACATGTGGCATGGCATGCCTTGGCACGGTTTGGCGTGGCCAAAACTAGGGTTTGGGGCCAAAGGCATGCGTTGTCTGGCGACCTTGGACAACTAGGATTTGCATCTAGGATTGAAGGGTGGCTGTTGATCGTCGCACGCCTTCGTTTTGGTAGCCACATAGGGAAGGCCGGTATGGTAGGGCCAAGGCAAATGGAGGACGACTTGGCATAGTGGGGCCAAGGGTTTGGATGGCTTGGCATGGTGGGGCCAAGGCAGAATGGTGCGAACGGCTTGGCATAGTGAGGCCAAGGCAGAATGGTGCGGACGACTTGGCATAGTCGGGCCAAGGCAGAATGGTGCGGGTGGCTTGGCATACTGGGGCCAAGGCAGAATGGTGCGAACGACTTGGCATAGTGGAGCCAAGGCAGAATGGTGCGGACGGTTTGGCATAGTGGGGCCAAGGCAGAATGGTGCGGACGGCTTGGCATAGTGGGGCCAAGGCAGAATGGTGCGGATGGCTTGGCATAGTGGGTCCAAGGTTGAATGGTTCGGATGGATTGGCATAATGGGGCCAAGGGTTTGGACGGCTTGGCATGGCTAGGGCCAAGGGTTTGGCATGCCATTGGCGCATGATGCGGCCATCATGGCTAGGGCCAAGGGTTTGGCATGCCATTGGCGCATGGTGTGGCCAGCATGGCTAGGGACAAGGGTTTGGCATGCCATTGACGCATGGTGCGGCCAGCATGGCTAGGGCAAAGGCAAGGTGCAGTTGGCTTGGCATGGTGGGGCCAAGGGTTTGGACGGCTTGGCATGGTAGGGCCAAGGCAAAGTTCGGTTGGCTTGGCATGGTGGGGCCAAGAGTTTGGACGGCTTGGCATGGTAAGGCCAAGGGTTTGGCATGCCATTGGCGCATGGTGCGTCCAGCATGGCTAGGGCTAAGGGTTTGGCATGCCATTGGTGCATGGTCAGCCAGCATGGATGGCATGCCTTGGCGCGGTAAACGTGGCTGGCATGGTTTGCCATTGGCACAGTGGTGCGACAGGCATGGTTGGCATGCCTTGGCGCGAAGATGTGGCTGACATGGTTTTCCATTGGCACAGTGGTGCGGCTGGCATGGTTGGCATGCCTTGGCACGGTTTTTGTGCTGACATGGAATGTCATTGGCATAATGGTGCGGCTGGCACGGTTGGTATGACTTGGCGCGGAAACGTGGCTGGAATGGTTTGTCATTGGCACGGTGGTGCAGCTGGCATGGTTGGCATGCCTTGGCGCGGAGACATGGCTGGCATGGTTTGCCATTGGCACGGTGGTGCGGCTGGAATGGTTGGCATGCCTTGGCACGGAGGCGTGAGAATTAGGGTTTGGTATGTACGAAGATGATGTCGGTCAATACTAAGGATTCTGCCGTGGAACATGACACATGTATAAAAAAAAGGTACCCTGGTAATTCTTACGTAGGCATGCTGATTGATTCAATAAATGCGCTAGTGGTCATAGTGACATCATGTCAGATGTATGGTTTTACGATTTTAACCCTAAGCTAAAAACCACCATCAACACCTGTCAAATTCGATTTGCCACACATGTTTTTGCTGGGGGTTCATAATTGAAGTGTCAGCTTGAAGATTGTTATGCTTGTCATAGTCATTCACAATTTTTTCTTGATAAAGACAACTTTTCTTGCTCTCCCTGTTTTGAAATTTCCTATCAACCACTCTTTGCTTCTCGATGGTCTTCTGATGTTCCATAAACTCCGCCATGTTAAGTTCATCGGAGCTTCCACCTTCTTGAGCTAATTTTCTAGCCAGTCTTGCATTATTTCTCCATAGTAATTTTCTTTTACCATCATTATTGAGAACTAAGTTGATATTTTGGTTTCTTGGGGTATCTGGTGAAGAATTTGATGGACCAGTTGAAAATGGTGAAGAATTTAGTTTTAAGGGAGAAGATTGTATGGTGACCTTTCAGGTACTTGTTGATTAGCTGCTAATAATTCTGGATTTTGTTTGTTGAACACCTTCAAAATATGATGACAACTTTCGAAAGCGACCCGCCCTCTAGGCACCTTTGGAAGGCAAGGAGTGTGACAACGTAGACCTTAGTGCTAAGTTATTTGATTACAATGAAGCATTCTTCCAACCCTTTCACATCGCGAGAATCGATATTCATGGTTTGTTCTTCATATTTACGACATATGTTTTCCCACATGGTGTTACCATGTTGTTCAGCACCATCTACACAATCCTGGGTAAAAATAAATAAATATAATTGCGACAAATGCATTCATCTTCTGTGATGTTGTAATTTTGCACCCCAGACTCTGTTTTTTTTACCTTTGCCTTGACTTTGAAATTGTGAATCCATATTACAAGAAATTAAGAATTGTAGAGAAGGTATGATTATTATAGATTTGAAGAAGATTGAGAGATTGAGAAATTCTAGATAGATTTAGAATTTTTGGTGTGAGTTGAAATGAGTTTAAAATTGGGTTTTTATAGATGGGGGAATTATAGCCGATGAGGATCTGATGAGCGATGATGTTTCCAGCGAGCGACAGCTTGACCATCGCTAGCGCTGGAATGACCAACGAGCAATGTTTTGACCATCTAGCGATGGACACTCTGCTGTTCGTTAGAGACTCCATTGTGTATGCCTAACTACTATTGGTGGCATATAGTTTGGCACTTTTTCGTATCCATGATGGGTACTAAAGTTACAAAACCAGCTACTTGGCATGTGCATAGGAATAAGCCGAACCACGAGGACAGTCATCCCCAGTTTCACACTCTCATCGCCTGTCTGATTTTCTTAATTAAGTACATTATTAATGATTATAAATGGTCAATCCGCAATTCAAAACATGAAATGGTTTTAGCCCCTGTTTTGGATTACTTTAAGCTTTATACGACTATTTTACTTAGTTTGATAAACATTTTTTAATGGTTTTGTAAAACCACTGCTTTTCCAAATGGTTTTGAAACCACCGTCCCATCAATTGTACGATTTCTAGTATTACTATTTTCTGATAGGACTGGTGAGAGTCGTCGACATAAAGAGACGGTGACGAAGATGCTAGAACATGAGTGCTTCCGTAAGCCGAAGTGTTTGCCAGATACTACGTATCGTCTGACTCCGAATTCCAAAAGTATAGTTTTTTTTGTTAAAGTGTGAGCTCAAAAAAGATATTTTGCAGCCCACGTCTCCCAGGTGGATAAGAGTTAGTAGTTCGAAAACATAATTTCAGATAATTTCTTAAAATAGAATTACTAATATTTTGTGAAGCGGATTACTTTTGCTTCTGACGAATTATTTTCTACTTGATTCAGCCATTCTACAAGTTCTTTTCAAATTTTGTGGAAACATCCTTAAAGTTATGGAATCTCATAGGGGCTTACGTGTTCCTGATTCTTAGCTGCTATAATAACATTTTCCTGTTATGTAGAGAAGCAGTATAAAAAGTAGCTCTCATTGAATCGGGAGCCCGATCCTTGGCCAGCTGGACTAATGCCAGTTAGTTTGAAAGCAGCAGTGTTGCCGAATAAAATCTCCAGCCTTGTTAGTAATTTATGTCAATATTTCAACATAAAAATAGATTTAAACTCTGTTGTTTCTACTTCTAGTGGTGATTTTAAACTTAGAAACGGGACCTAAGCCATTCTTTCCGGCCCGTATGTACCCCGTTTTCTTACCCGACCCACCAAAAAACAGTCAGGACAAGTGTCAAATAAAAAACGAGAGACAAAAACCAAAAGTGGATACCAGAAACAACTATTTCAAGGCGGCTTTACTAAACAGTGTCTGGTTTTGATTACTTTTGCTTAATCCTCATATTCATTAGCTAAGTATAAATATGAGAACAACAGGATCAACATTTCCATCCATAACAGGAAAGTTTAATCAAATCATAAACAGAACCAATCAAGATATCAACCAGAAAGAAAATCAAACAAATGGCAAACACAACTGGTCAAGTCATCAAATGCAAAGGTAAACTCTATTTTATGCTCCTCCGTTTTTCCTTGTAGGAAGGGATTTTTGGCAAAATGTTACTGATATTAGCTGTTTAATTCCTTGATGATTAATGGAGTCTTGGTTTTGTTTTTGTAGCTGCTGTTGCATGGGAAGCAGGGAAACCACTAGTAATTGAAGAAGTAGAAGTTGCACCGCCGCAAGATATGGAAGTTCGTATTAAGATTTTATTCACTTCTCTCTGTCACACTGATGTCTACTTCTGGGAAGCCAAGGTACTAAAAATTTCATCAATTTTAGAAAAATCACATTTTTTTTACTTCGTACCCGGCATTCTGATTTACCGGCCAAAAACTATTGCAGGGACAAACACCAGTTTTTCCTCGGATTTTCGGTCATGAAGCAGGAGGGTATGTAAAATCTACAACTTTAAAGTTTTCTACTACACATTTGGGGTTTATGGTTTTTGATTCTAATTGAGTTTGAAATTTTGTATTTTGGGTATTTCAGGATTGTTGAAAGTGTTGGTAAAGGTGTGACAGATATGCAACCAGGAGATCAAGTACTTCCGGTATTCACCGGAGAATGTAAGGAATGTCGGCACTGCAAATCAGAAGAGAGCAATATGTGTGATCTGCTTAGAATCAACACTGACAGAGGTGTAATGTTGAATGATGGAAAATCAAGGTTTTCAATCAATGGAAAACCGATTTACAATTTTGTTGGTTGCTCAACTTTTAGTGAATACACTGTCTGTCATGTTGGATGTGTTGCTAAAATCAATCCTGAAGCTCCTCTGGACAAAGTCTGTATTCTTAGCTGTGGGGTCTCTACAGGTTAGGATTTGATTCCATGGTTTTTCTTTCTTCATTTTGCATCACTGATTTTGCTTCCCCTAAATGGTGGTTATTGAATTTTTGGTGTATTTGTGTTATCCAGGTCTTGGTGCTGCTCTGAATGTAGCCAAGCCAAAAAAAGGTTCGACTGTTGCTGTTTTCGGATTGGGCGCTGTTGGCCTTGGTGTAAGCAATTTGCTCACTTTTTTGTGGTTATTTTGAAAATTCTTGAATTGTTGTTATTGGTTTGATCCGATTTCGTTATACACTGCACCTAATAGAGTATGTACTTGATTAGGCTTGTGAAGGGGCTAGAATATCCGGGGCTTCGAGGATTATCGGAGTAGATCTGAATGCTAGTAGATTCAATGAAGGTGAAACAAGCAAAGTTACTTAATCGATTTATCAATGTTATGTTGCAATTCCTTTGTTTTTCAATGGCATATATGCATGACCTAAACTGCAATTTTACCTTTATCAGCGAAGAAATTTGGGTGTACGGAGTTCATTAATCCAAAGGACCACAGCAAACCAGTTCAAGAGGTTTGCTCACCGTAACTCGTAGAACTAACAAACCAGCTAGGCCTTTTGTTTCTTTGCCATTAGTGTTTGATTGTTCTCGGTTTGATGAATAGGTGATTGCTGATATGACTGATGGAGGGGTAGACCGCAGCATTGAGTGTACTGGGAGTATCCAAGCCATGATCTCTGCATTTGAATGCGTTCATGATGTATGTGCTTAATTGTGTCTCAAAATTGTTTTTTGCTGGTATGTTTTGGTATTGTTCACATGTATGTTCTGAATGTTGCACATCTTCATAAAACATCAAGGCATGCTCCCAGTTATAGCACCTAGTGTTTTATGACTCGCAATGTCCACGAAATTGTTTAACTTATATACTTGTTATGTCGTGGATAGGGCTGGGGTGTTGCAGTACTTGTCGGTGTGCCAAACAAGGATGACGCATTCAAAACTCACCCAATGAAACTATTGAATGAGAGAACTCTCAAAGGTACCTTCTTCGGAAACTACAAGCCACGGTCAGATCTTCCTTCAGTCGTGGAAATGTACATGAACAAGGTAAATATAAGCTTAATTTTCATCACCATTTGCCAGATTACAATTATTATAGCCACATAGTTACGTTGTATAATCCTGTCTTCTATTTGATTACGAATCCATTGTTTTTGTAGGAACTTGAACTAGAGAAATTCATTACCCATGAAGTTCCCTTCGCGGACATCAACAAAGCTTTCGATCTCATGTTGAAAGGAGAAGGTCTCAGGTGCATTATCCGTATGTAGTGATCCACAGTCACCCTTTTTATGGCCGGGCATGTCACTGGTTCTGAATTCTGGAAGTAGAGATTAATAAAACCTATGTTGTGATTTGAAGAGTTGTTAAATTTTTGTGCCTGGCGTGGGAAATAGGAGTAAAAGAATTCCACTTGGTGAATTTTCTTTCTTGTTTTATAAATAAGGAGAACTGATATTTGATACTTTCATTAACCTTCTCTTTTTCCTTTTTCTTTTTGTTAATTCGGCTTTTTGTTAACTCGGCCCTTCATCGTCGCCGGAATTGAATTTGCTCTGCTCCATAATGCCAGAACCCACATTTATACCCAACCTCAAAAGGAACAAAGTTCTAATCTGAGAAGTGTTACACAAACTGGTTAAAGCAACCAAAAATCATTCCCAGTACACTAGTATTTTGCAAGAACTGGCAACAACTCAGCTGAATTTAACAACATGGTTCAATTTTTGGTCAATCCATGTCCCAAGTCATTGAACAATTTCAGATTGCTGGGCAGTACATGATACTATGGAATCTTGAGAACCCCTTCAGTAACAATGAAGCTACATTCCACCTATGGCATGGAGATCAACATTTACTTGTACAATTTCTTCTGCAACACTATATTTCAGAAAGCTTCTGTAGACTCAGTACCACAGATTAGCAGGTGCAGGACACTTTCTCCCCTCCACTAATGGTATGAACAACGACATCGCAAAGTCGCTAATACTGAGAGAGAAGCTGTAGGACTAGAACTCTTCTACTTGTTTTTACTCAAGTGAAATTGCAGAGCCAATTTTCTATACTCGGCCAATTCTCATCTCCATTTTAATCTTAATCCTTATCAACCAAAGAAAATCCAGGGCATCCAGTGACACCCTTTAGCCTCTTCCTCAGAATTCAATTGACTCGAAGATCCTAAACTCTGTTCCTAAAGAAAAGCAGGCATACTTCTAATCAATTTCAACAAGTAATTACTGGACAGATATATTGCATTCCAAAATATAAAATGTGTCCGACATTGTTATAACATCTACCACGATACTTCCTGAGAACAGTAATTGTAAGTTTTTCTACCCCATTTACATCCATTTATCCGTCCGTCCATGCTGGTGATGAAGCTGTTAGTGCTGTTCATTTACCCCCCCTACCAAACACAAAATGAAAAAGAAAAATACACACATATCTATCAGGGAGGGAGAATGCGAGCACCTTCAAAATTTGCTTTCACCTCTGAAGATAGGTCCCAGATAATCACCTTCCAAGGTTCCCAAGACATGATATTGACTTTCCGTTTCAATCCACTTCCCAACAAGGACCTTGAAACGAACTTGCACACCCATCTCTATCTTGGAGTCCTTGTCATTCTGGAAAACTTGCTTCTCTCCATGAAAGTGGTGATAATCTCCCATCTTTCTAACTGAAATAAAAACCCACAGCTTAGGAAAACCCCATATTTCACGACCCTGTTTACCACGCCACACAGAATCTCTCCCTTGAAGGGTTTGAAGGTGATACAGTTGAAAACAACAGGGAAGAGAACGTCGCCCGAATCCTGCCTGATCTTTCCGTCCCCTATGCGTTCCAAGATAGTAGGAGCCAAAAAATACCCGTAGTCCGAATTACCTTTGCGGTTTGAGAAGTCCTCGAACAATTGCAACATTATAGATCTTTGGAGAAGCAGCCGTTCACCATACACCTGCTCGGCAGGCACCACTACGGTCCATGACAATTCCGCCTTGAGATACATACTGTTTTCCTGCCAAAACAAAAATAGAAAAAGAAAAAGCAATTAGGTGCTTCACTAAAGATCAATCGAGTCATGTACATATTCATTGGAAAAGTATGGTGTATGTGCCTGTGATCCAAGAGGATTCTACGGGACAGTGATGTCCACCTAGATTGTGAAGAGAAGATTGCAAAGTTTCCAAAATAATGGATTCAACACTCTATACTTACAGCATATCTACAATGTTCAATGTCATTTCAGTCTTTTGTAAAAAGACAAGACATAACTGAAGGTGTTCATTGTTTTGGGAATACAAAATGGGCATCATCTTTCAAGAAGCAGTGTTGTACAATTCTGGTACGATATATACATTTTCATAGTCAATTTACTAAGTGGACACGTGGTTTGCTTCATATGCTTAAAGGAGCTCTTACCTACAATTAGATATCTCAGTTAATCAAGGCAGACAGAAACAGTAACATGATTAGCGTTGGTGCAGTATGGACAAAGGGAATAAGTAATGAAAATAGCTTATTTCTTCAAAACTGCAAGGGTCTTGTAGCTGCTATGAAGGCATAACCAAGAAAGACCAAGTATTTGAGTGTGTAGATCAATTAACATAAACCGAACAAACTCAGGAGTACGAAAAAAAACAACGGATCAATTGATACTAATGTTAAAGATTAAAAAAAGCCCCCTAAAAATGACATAACTTAGCTAGAAATTGTAGTCTGCAGAGCTTGTATAGAATCCACTAAACCAAAAATCCAAACCCATGTTACTCACCAAGTAATTGGGAAATCCAAGCTAAACTCTTACGTGCTCATTTCACCCGTTTTCGAGAACTTTTACAGTTATGTGATTTCTGTTGAATGCAGTAACTATAATGATAGACTAATGGGATAACTTATGAAAAAATTTCTTATGTAACTTTCAAGGGTTTCACAACTGCTACCAACCATAACCAAGAGAAGCCAAGTAATTTGACTGTCTAGATCAAGTAATTAGTAATACACAGTACTCAAACTGAGATTAAGAGAAGATTAATTAGTAAAAATAAACCAAATTCTAAGAGTCAATGTGATCACCTCGTAGAATGCAAACTACTGTTTTTATTAGCTGCTGAAGAAAAGGGTCTTACAAGGACATATCAAACAGATTACGGACTAAAAACATTCTTCTACAACAAGGCAATTTCTTTGTTAAAAACCCAGCTAAACTTTGCACAATGCTGACCAGCCTTCTTCATTGATTTAGCCCTCTCATCAGCTCGCTCTTGCAATTTCCGAATCCGAGGCGCCAATCCGCAAACGAAATCCTGCGCTTCTCTTCCGTCACTGCTCAACCCGCCTTCAATTTTCTCTAATTTCCATCTCCCCACTAGAAACTCCAGTATATCAGCGTAATCCTGTGCTGTGTACACACCGAGTCTTTGCGCAACAGCTGCGAAATGTTCGAAAAGTTTAGGATCTTGCCCGTCGTACATCAAATGTGCCGGCATTGTAATCTTTTTCCTCATCATGTCAGCTATAGCTAACATTGCTCCATTTGGATCAAGTTCTAATAGCTTTTCGACGATTTTCGAGTACGCATTCTCGTGACGTTTCTCGTCAGCTGCAATTGTACCGCATATTCGTGCAAGTATTTGGTCGCCTCCTTCTTTCGCCATACGCGCAGTGTTGCCGTGTGATATGAATGTCGCACGTTCTTGAAAGGATGTGTACACATATCCCAGATATGGATTGTTTTCCGTCCCTGGATCCTGCATTTCAAAAAAAAAAATCCGATTCTCAAATTGGAATAAATTTCTCAATTGAAACTAATAAGAATTCGAATAGTGTTGCCGAAACTCACCATGCCGGCGCCGATGAGGAACTGTACAGTACGTTCAATCTTATGCATATCGACTCGGCCTGACAAATACAAATACGTTTTGAGCAAATCACCATGCCGATTTTCTTCGGCAGTCCAAGCTCTAGTCCACACAGCCCATGGTCCTGCACTTGCACCAGTCTCATCTTTAACCCCGTCAAGTGTATTAATCATGGTCTGATACGTCGGCAATGCGTCTTCCGTAATCATATCTCCGACCAATACCACAAAGTAATCATCAGGCAATTCATCCGTCCGTGCACGTAATGACCGTACTTCGTCGAAAAATGCATCGGTGCGGTCAGTCGGGTCAGGTAAGAAATCAGATGGTTGCCAGCATTGCTCTACCGGCTTCAGAAATGGTAGGATTGATGTTTTTGCCCATCCTTCTAGTGATTTGAAGACTTCAACTTTTTCTGGTGGCATTGAATGAGTAACCGGTGGTGGCCGCCGTGCTGGTGCTGAAACTGCGACTGCGGAGATTGCATTTTGCCGGAATTTGATTTTTTGTGTGGAATTCCGGCCCTGAAATGGTAATGAAGCTATGTTTTGTGAAAAGGGAGTGATGAGTGTGGATTGCATGGTTTAAGACTCCTAATACTTCTCAAAAGCTGCTGCTTAATTAGAGTGGTAATGGAGAAATACAACAGGATTTGGGGTTAATTTTATACCGTGGTAGATTTTAAAAATGACTGAATTAACCTTATTGTTTTGTAGGAAATGTTGGTCAGGTGAGGGCATTTGAAGGAATTTGAAGCAAGTAAGAAACCAGGGGTGCAGTGGTTTTGGGACTAGAGGGAGAGAACCAAGTATTTAGGAAGTGGGAAGTTTCAAATTACTGTGGGTTTTTGACTAGCAGCCAGAGAATGAATGGTGGTTTGGAATTTTGTACTGAGTGGTGTACTTCGATAGTATCGAATCTTCGTTTGTGTACCACCATGTGTTGGTTTTTCTTTGTTAAATACATTGTCAGTGGCAACACTGAGTATCGACACTACTAAAATGATTTTTTTGGAATGTCTTGACTGAGGTACTATTAAGCCCGGCCTGATTTTTTTGGTACAAATGTTTAATACTATTAAAATGATTTTCCGAGTACGGTAAGTATCCGGTGATGATATCTGAATTTGAAACTGATCCGCAGCAGATTCTTTATTTATCAAGAAAATAAAACTTTATAGATCAAAAGAAAATTACAATGAAAGAAAAAGGAAGAAAAATAAAAAACTTCGGAAACCTTTTAAATCTCGTGTTTTGAGGGGACACTCAAAAAGAATTAGGGGCCAACAATAAAATAAAATAGGGTCACTCAAACGTAAATTGAAGCTAGCCCTTATCTTGAGTAAATCGTAATGGCAAAATTACCCTTACATATTCAGTAGATATTAGAAGTTTTTTATCTAGCGAATGCATTCGGTAGATAACATAATAATTTTACTTCCGATTGTGGTCAGTGTAGTATTTGGATGCAATTTGTTTCATTGTTTTCATTTGTTGTCATTTTTGAGTTATAGAGAAGAAGAAGAAGGAAAAGGGGGAAAACCCTTTTTTTTTTTAATAATCAACAAAAATGGATGGATACGAAGAAGAATCTGAGAATCATCGTGAAGAACATAATGTTGAAGTTTCGCGACCATTTTGAGAAGACGATTTGGGATATATGTTGAATGATCCAAACTTTTGTGGAGAGGAAACCTTAAACGACGCTTTCATGGAAGAAAACGGAGAATCATCCGAGATAGAACTAATGATGCATCAAACATACATGTATTGTGTTAAGAAACTCAAATACCCACTTTGAATGTGTTTATATGCGTTTGTAAACAAGAAAACCTGACTAATGCATGCATTGAATGCCATGAACTACCCAGAATCGGTAGATAATGTATCTACATATCTACCGAATACAACGTACTAAGTACCAAATATATACATTCAGTTGATATATAGAGTATATTCTACCGAATGGCCCCAAAATAAAATTTTCCCAAACTTGTAAAAATTGTAATTCTTCTTTGAAAAAATATCTACATTCGGCAGTTATATAGAGTACATTGTCTACCGAATGTCCCCAAAATAAAATTTTCGCGAACTTGTAAAAAATTTTGTTCTTTGAAAAACGGAGGAATATTAATTACTTTATCTTCCGAAATTTTTTATTCGGCTCGGCAGTTTTACCATATTTATATCATCCGATTATGATTTTTTTTGTACTCAGGAGACTGTCTAACTATTTTTATTGAATTCGGTAGTTGAGGGAACACAATATTCACCCGATTATTTGATAATAGGTTGGAAAACTTACTGATGTCTTCCGATTATTATACTAAGCATATTGCTTCATTTTGCAGGCCGTTGTAGCGGTTGTTGATGATTTCTATTTGAGGCCCGATACTTCCCTATGCTATGCAAATGATTTGGTTTGTTCATTACTATTATTTATTTATTTATTCAAATATGTATGTTAAATGCTTATATTTATGATATTTGTTTTGTTATATGCGTGTGTAGTCATTTGGAAGTAAGGAGGAGGCAAAGGATTGGCTTATGAACAAGGTAAAAGAGAACATGTGCGTTGTAGTTCAAAACAATCATGTGGGTGACACTCGGTTTGAAATGATTTGTGAGCGAGGTGGGGATCGAAAGACGCACGCGGGAAAGAACAGTAAGTACGTAAGGAAGACGCAGAGGAAATACCAAAGCAATTCAAAGAAAATAGGATGCTCGTTTAAGATTGTCTTCTATAAGCCCGAAGGTAAGGAAGGTAAATAGTGGAAAATGTTTAAAATTGATAATGGTTGTGAAAACCACGATGATCTGGATACTCTAATTGGACATGTAATGGTTTCCAAGCTAAAACCAAAAGAAATGGAGACAGTGAAGTCTATGCGGATCCAACAACCGAGTGCGATCTTAAGTAAAATAAAGGCGGACGACCCCGACAACTTGTCTTCTTTGTATACAATTAAGGCGGCCCTAGCTACGATCAAAAGGACGGAATGGGATGGTAGATCGGTCATGCAACAATCAGAGTGGTTAGCGGAGTTACACGACTACACGTTGAGAAGGTAAGAAAATGATGGTAAAGTGGTTCGTATTTTCTTGGCACATCTCGAAATGATCCAATTGGCTCAATGCTTTCATCAAATTTTGTTGATAGATACCACTTACAAGACAAATAAATATAACATGCCATTGTTGAACATTGCTTGCCACACTTCGAACAAAAACACGTTTACGATTGCATGGGGTTTAATGGATCATGAGAACAACATGAGTTTCATTTGGATGTTGGAGACGTTGAGGTCCATTTATAACGGTGATAATTTTTCAAGGGTTATTGTAACGGATAACGATCAAGCCTTAATGCATGCAATAGGGGTAGTGTTTCCGGAATCCCGAAACTTGCAATGTACGTGGCACATTCAATGCAACCTCAAATCCAATTTCCATCATCATTTCCAAGATAAAAAAACCAAGGAAGGGTACCAAGAGGTCAAAGGAAGAGGATGAGCGCATTAGTAAATTAACTGTGGAAGAACGAGAGGAAGAGAAGAGGTTATTTGATGAAAAATGGAAGGAGGATGGAATGATTTGGAATATGTTCATGAAAGCATGGGACAAGATCGTTTGGTCGATGACCGAGGAAATTTACGAATCTAACTTGAAACAATTTGAGGATGAATATGGCACGAACTACCCAAAACCCGTTGAATATTGTAAAACACAATGGTTACCGCTTAAGGAGAGGTTTGTGTTTGCATGGACATATGAATATCGTAACTTCAAGAACGAGGCAACAAGCATTACGGAGGGGTCTCATGGCCGATTAAAGAAAATACTACTTGGTAGTCAAAATGGAGTTGTGTCGATCCAAGAGGCAATCCATGAATACACCAATCGTGATCTCGTAAATATTAGGAAATGTATGCAATTTAGTGTACCCCAATTCCCAATGGAACATGATAACGAAAAATTGCTTCTAAGGGGCATTGTTCATAAAGTGTCAAGATGGGAAATAAATCACATGATGAAACAATTGAAGCTTTATAAAGCTTACGATGACGAGAATACCGTTTGTGTTTGCAAGGATATGATAGGTATTGGACTCCCGTGTCGTCATAAGATGGGTAGGTATGTTGAAGTGATTGACATCAATGATATTCATCCATTTTGGAAGCAATTAAATTTCACTCCAAGCACCCCCGTAGTTGATGGTCCGTCTTTCCTTGAGTCAGAATTGTGTGCACAAATAGCCGAGCGTTATGCTACAACAAATGGCACCAAAAAGCAAATATTGATGCACAATTTGGAGGAAGCCCTTTACCCTTGTTTATGGGAGGTTGATGAAACTATTAAGAAAAAGGGGGCCAGTAGGCCCAACACCGAAGTGTCGAGAACCATCCAAAGGAAAGAGTTGAAGGAGTATTTGTCTAATAAAAGAATATTGTCTAGGCACGAGCGTTCGGAAGCCGAATTTCAAGATGATCCGGAACCTAAGAAAAGAGGTCGTCCAAGAAAGGATCAACGTGGACCAACCGCACGAAAAGTGAAATCAAAGGTCTCTACGGAGCCTTCTCAAGCAAGTCAATCCGAGGTGGTGGAAGAAGTTGTGTTAGTGGAGACCCAATCTAGCTCTATTGTTGTTGATTAAATGAGCGACTCGCAACAAACACGACTAACGGAAATGATGACTATAAAGGAGAAGTCTGGTACTCTTCGTTGTCCTAGGGATTTTCATGGAATACCAACATGATCATCGTATACAATTATAGAAGAGTATATGAAACAGCTCCCTCCAATCATTGTTCCATTTGTTTTGTCCACATACGAGGTTGATGGGGAAGGCAATTGTGGGTTTCACGTCGCTACAAAACAAATTGGTCACTTTGACGAGTCGCTCAACGAAGATGTCACCCAATGGAAATATTTAAGAACTAAGATGGCGGTACAATTAATAAAGGACAAGGATTTCTATATGGGGATAGACACGACAAAGAACTAGAGGTCAAAGACTTAGTTACGCGTGTAAAATGCCGAAAGGGATTGAAGACAATCAGATCAAAGTATTGGATGACAATGGCTAAATGTGGATATCTCTTAGAGGACGTTTTGAATTGCGTGGTACATTTCTTTGTTCCTCCTAAGTATGGACATTCTTTTACATTTACACCGACGGTTTGCGATGAATCGGTTAAATACAAAAGAATTGTTATGGCATTTGTGAATGAGATGCATTTTATCGGTTTAAGAGTAAAGAGAGATTGCCCATTACCTCCGTTGGGTGGTTGGACGGATTACTTCCCAACAAATAATTGTAAGGATTGGTTGAAACAATATGAGAGCAACATGTTGGACTGGGATCGCGTTATGAAGGTCAACTTTTCGGAAGGCCTACTCGAATTGGTTCCCTCGGATGATGAAGATGAATTCTCGTTACTTTTGAAAGATGTAATTTGAACCGGCTTTTTTGTACAAGTTTTTTAGAAAAATCTTGTGAAGATATATGATATAATCGGTGGATAATGTTATAGGGTTGTCTTCCGAATATACTAATCGGCGGATAATGTTATAGTTTTTTCTTCCGAATTCTATAATCGGTGGGTAATGTTATAGTTTTGTCTTCCGAATATAATGTTATTTCGAACTCAGAACCTGAAGAAATTGGAACACTCCCATAATCGGGAATTTAAATAATAGACTAATTTCCGATTATCACCTTACTATAATGAGATCAAACTTTGAAAAAATTCTCAGAATCGGTAGACTACATAACTTACTAACTTCCGATTATAGCAAATATCAGACAATAATTTAAGGAATTGTTCACAGAATCGGTATATAATATCAGACAGTAACTTTCGAATGTGTCCAACTTGTGCCAAACTTTATACTGTGGACGCGGCCTTCAAGAATTCATAGCTTCCATCATACATGAATTCTTCTCCTTGTTCCTCTAAGTAGTGTCTTTTTGCGAGTGCCTCCTACATAAACCAACAAATACAAAAGAATGCTAAGTTCGTATAGTTTAGTAATAAGATATAGCCACCCGGTGTTTTGTAAAAGAATTATGCAAATACTTAAATATTGTTGGATCGACAAGCTTAAGTGGCTAGTGTTAAAAATCCTCTTTTGAATCGATATGTAATCATTTACCCCTTTATGGATAAGCCGGAAACGATCATGAACTTGTTGGAGGGATCTTTGCTTTGGATTTCCATATTCTCGCATAAATTGTCTATACACTCTCCCCCAAAATATTTTCGGTGTTAACCTTCCGGTTATGACATCTTCACGTCTTGTTTCTTGATACCATGTTTTGACAATGGCCAAATCTTCGGCTGCGTCAAAAGTTGTCATGGTTGTAATATGAGATATAGAATGAATTAGAAATAGTAGACAATGGAAGATCTTCTTGTAACACTCACAAGACTTGATTTGTGTAGTTTGGCGAAACAATGAGAATAGGTTAACCTCCTTATATAGATGAGAGTCCCAACGATTGTTTTCTTTTTGAAAATTTTGAAAATTTGGCCGTTGAGTACAGGTGTAACACGAGTGTACGGATATGTCGTACATTGCGTAAACAATAATGAACCACATTCGGTAGATAGTTTTATACTTTTAATTTCCGAATATGGTAATCGGAGACCTAGAGTTTTTCCTTGATTTCCGAATATATGCATTTTTGTACTCAGAGACTTTAGTTTTCTTCAATAACAATATTCGGTAGACCAGTTTATTTCCTTTCTACCGGTTGAGTTTGTATTTCGATGCACGGCTATTTAAAAAAAAATATATATCCGTTGGAGTATAATCGATTGATTAATTAACATATTAAGTACCGAATTTAAACAAACTATGATACGATTTTGAAAATGTTGACATATTCGGTAGATTACATAGCACAGTTACGCCCGATTGTTGTTAAAATTTTGAAAATCTTAATTTAATATTACGATTATGCTTCGACAATTCTTTTACAATGACTTGTGATTAGTTCAAACGTTCCATAATGCTGAGGTTTTGGCATTTTGGAACGACCATAAGCATTGGAATTTTGAAATGGTTAACTACTATATTCGGAAATCATTCAAATTTTTTGTCTTCCGAATATATAGTTGCCCAAAATTCAGAATTTTGAAAAACTTGAAAATCTTCAAATTTGAAACTTTCCATAACCGGAAGAAAAACAAGTCTCCCAAACCTCTGAATATGGAGTGGCCAAAAAATACAAACTTGCCATAATGCTGAGGATTTGGCATTTTGGCACGACCATCAGCCTTGAAATTTCGAAATGGTTAACTACTATATTCGGTAATCATTCAAAAATTTTGTCTTCCGAATATATAGTGGCCCAAAATTCAGAATTTTAAAAAACTTGAAAAATCTTCAAATTTGGAACTTGTAATAATCGGAAGAAAACCAAGTCTCCCAAAACTCCGAATATGGAGTGGCCAAAAAATCCAACACTGCCATAATGTTATATTTGAGCAACTTGCAAATGAGTGTGAGATTCATAAACCATTCATATTCCATGAAACTAACCATTCACAAACCATAACGTGATTTAAGAACTTAAAATCCGATCCAAACCTTAAAAACTACATAATCCAACACAAACTATAAATACTATGAAACGACATAATCCAACACAACACAATTCATTGTCATCTATCTAGACTTCTGGACTTTACGACCGTGACTACCTCCAAGTCCTACACGACCACGAGTTAAAGCACCTTCATTTGGAACACCTACATTTGGAGCACCTTCAGCGCTCGATGAAGCTCGACTTCTTTTACCCTTCTTTGATATTGCCTTCTTGGGCTGATTCTTCTTCGTGCCTTTTTTTCTCCCCAAACTGAACTGCATAATCTTCATTATCCATATTATCCACTGCGTCTCTAGCCTCTTTTATCTTCTCAACCGGCACAGGATCTCCTCTCCTCATGCATGCAGTTAACATTTTGGAAACACACTTGAACTTGTTCACCTGTTTTTATACATAATGACATAACATGGTTATGGGATATTACATAAGATTTATAGCCATGATATAAAATGAAAAATGTTTTAAGAATACGTACCAGTCTATCATAACCATTTGGTTTGTCTTTAATGATACAATTATAACTGGACCCCGCCGAAGTAGTCTTTGATTTAACTTCACGGATAACCAAAGGATGGGATATGTTCCTATACCAACTCATATAGCCTGGAGAAGTTTCATCACCTCGGGTGACAGGCCTACCAGTGTTGATAATGAACGCAAACCTCTTATCCCAGTTATCAAGAACAGTAGGTGGGCCTGAGTGAACTATCGTGAGATTGTCACCACTAGAAGAACATTTTTCCAACGCCAATTTGTAGTAATCCCCATCTCATCCATTGGTTGATGTTGTATATACCCGAGTTGTCGCATCACTCTAGAGGGGTTGTACATCACATATCCTGTGGGGTGCCACAACGGTCCAAAATAAAGGGACAAGTCCGACGGAACTCTTATATGCCCTTTAGATCGATCTTCCTTGTATGGATCAAAGCATACGTCTGAGGCCTTCATTTGGTCCAAAATCTCCCTCATGCGAACCAGTTGTTTCTCTTTTGAATGAGAACGGTTGTCTTAGAAGATATATTTTGTTCCTCTAGGATTACCTTTGTGCCACTCCGGGTTCTCTCCGGCAAAGTTCAGGATGGGGAAGTGGCCATAGATCCATGCCTTTATAGATAAGAAAACAAGTATTAGGAAATGGATTCTAAACAATCAGAAGTAAAAGTACATAAATTGAAACCGAATACACATATTCGGAAGTAAGTGATCAACGAATACAACATATTCGGAGGATAACTATATATAGAAATCACCGAATATAAATCATTTGGAGTTCAGTAAACTCAAGTTCTTTGTCCTATATATTCGGTAATAAATTCTGAACATTAAGTAACGATTATAAATAATCGTAAATAAAACTAAGTTATTTTTTCCCGAATAAAATATATTCGGTACCAAAAAATACGCATATTCCTACCGAATATGCATCATTTAGAGTTCAGTAAACTTTTTTTTTTAGCCTATATATTCGGTAATAAATTTTCAACATTGAGTAACGATTATAAATAATCGGAAATAAAACTAAGTTATTTGTTTCCGAATAAATTATATTCGGTAGTTAAAAATATGTTATTCCTACCGAATATGCATCATTTAGAGTTCAATAAACTTTATTTTTTTGGCATATATATTCGGTAATAAATTCTCAACATTAAGTAACGATTATAAATAATCGGCAAAAAAACTAAGTTATTTGTTTCCGAATAAACTATATTCGGGAGCTAAAAATATGTTATTCCTACCGAATATGCATCATTTAGAGTTTAGAATATGCATCATATGTACTGTCTACCGAATAACTACTATAGATGGACTGATAGATATAAAAAAAAACCTGCAATAGAGCCACGTTCCCGGCAACTTGGCTAGTTCCTCGCCTCGACTCCTTTTTCAACTCTTCCATCAAGAATGCTAGGCATGTCGTTCCCCAAGAATAGTCACCGACTTCATGGAGAGGATCCAAAAGTTGTATAAGGTTGTCATCGATATGGCTGCCAGAAGTATTGGGGAAAATGACGCATCCCAATACACAAAGGAGATATGCGGTGGCAGCGTGGTTCACTTGCTCATGGGTTAACGTTCATTTCTTTTCTTTATCCAAGGTGCCTCATTACATATCCATCAAAACGCTAATGTTTATCTGTCTAGTTCTGTAACTTGCATGCCTCATGAACTCTTGTCTTGATGTTTCTTCATCCCAACCTAAGCACTTTCTAGTTAGAGCATAAAGTTGTTCCCAAGATAATTGCTTTGTGTAGTTCAACTTCACAGTTGTTCCTTGGTCAGGGAGGTTAAGAATCTGCAGAACATCATCAGGGGTAATCGCCATCTCCCCAAACTGCATATGAAAGGTGTCGGTCTCAGGATACATTCTCTCCACGAATGCAGATATAGCCACACGATCATGTTCCAAATATGAATTCTCGGCAGAAGCAGCTAACCCCGAGTTGGCTATAATAGTCTTGAACCTTTCACATTCACCGGATAAAGGCCAATCAAGCATTTTTGTTGGTGCGGCGGTGGGTTTGAGTAGACGAACCTCATCTTGATGATACTATTAAACACACGAAAAATGTTTAAAGTAAATACAAAAACTCTTAAGACAACTATTACGATAGAACAAATATGATACGATTATTATTACCTCGGTTTCGTATATGTCTTTGGCCCAAGAGTCTTTGTATCCAAATAGAAATTTTCCTCCATCCGCTGGTAGCCCAAGGATTTTGCCCACTGGAGTATTCTTCACCTTCAAATGCTCAGGGACAAGATGTTTGCCTTTCTTAGCAATATCCTTTTTTTTCACCTGCTTCTCCTTTGTTGTTTTTTTTGGCTTTTTGGGTACCACTTGGTTGACCTTCTTCTTGTACTGTTGGCACTGGTTCAATTGGTTCAATTTCATGGTGGGATGTAACTTGTGGACCAGTTGCTTCTACACCTTGTTGAGTGGCTTGTTGATCACTTGGTTGCACAGCTTGTTCACTGCCTTGTGGACCAGTTGGTTCTACATCTTGTTGAGTGGCTTGTTGAGCACTTGGTTGCACACCTTGTTCACTGCCTTGTGGTTCTACATTTTGTTGAGCACTTGAATTAACCTTGGCACTCCTTTCTATCCTAGCACTAGCTATCACTTTCTTACTCCCTTCTTGACATGCCCCAAGTCGCCTGTTTTTGGGGCTTGCTTAGCTCGATTTTGTCTAAACAAAAAAAAAGGAACAATGTTTACAAACTAAACAATCAGAAGACAAAGTACACAAATAACAGCCGAATGTATACATTCGGAAGTAAGAATATATATTTGTTTCTCGAATACAAAACAATCGGAAGATAAGTAAATATATGTGCTAGATATTCATCAATTGGAGTTCATAAACTATAACATTTTCATCTTGTATAATCGGAAGTATAAGACAATATTTTTTCTTCCGAATAAATACCGGCCCCAAAATGGGATTTTGCCTAAATCACAGTTTTCAGAATTTTTCATCATGTATATATATATTCGGTAGTAGATGAATATCCGAATACTATGTCCCAACATCAATATATTCGGAAGTAAAAATGAATCTTAACCTCCGAATATGTCCATCTAAAGTTACAAGAAGAAATGACCTAACGTATTCGGGAGTAAACCTATACAACTATCTCCCAAATATTGTCGATGTTCTTCAGAAATGAAGAAAACGACTATATTCGGAAGTTTAAGAGACATAAATATCTCCCGAATCTGGTAATATTCAGAAAACCCTAGAATTTTTTTAGCGATTCGTCGATTTAAAGCGATATAAACCCAGAAATTGACGAAATCTTACCTAATTGGGGCCATTTGAAGTTGCCGGAGTGTTTGACTATCACATTCGCCGCCGCCAATTACATCCTCGGCTTCTTGTTCATCGCGTTCTTCGCATTCTTCGACATTTTCAGCAACAATTTCTTTATTTCTTGCGAGAATTCCAATATTTGGATCGATACCGCGAGGAACGTTTTTAGTTCTAGGTCCTAGGATTTTATCTTTTGTAGACATCGTTGAAAAACGAATCGACGATGTTTTGATTTTACGATTCACGATGACGATGAGTTGAAGTAAACAACGAGGGAATTTTTTTTCATCCACATTCGCGAGTGGAGAGGAGGAGAAAAAGAAGTGAAACTGATTTTGAAATGAAAATGAAAGGTTTTTAAGTTTTTAGGTTTTATTACTGGAAGGGCATTTAGGTAACTTCAATATCCTATAAAGTATCCCTTAACTAGTGTCCTTGGCTGGGTATAAAATTTTGGCCCCTAATTCTTTTTGAGTGGCCCCTAAAAATGCGAGGCTTTTAAAGTACTGCTACAAACTTTGTCCAGTTGGGCCGTAGAAAGAGATCATGCTGTGAAACTTCAGGTCTTCAACATTGAACTTGGCCCAAACGGCTTGGAACAAACAACTTGGATTGGGAATGGCCTGATGGGATTATGCTGTTAACGTTTACAAGTTTTTGACTAGTTGCCGCCAATTGCTCACACAATACCATCACGATCACGATGGTACAAACTTAATAATCACACTATCTGTCCTAACAGAACCGCTGGCGACAACTTCCTTCAATGGTTTGCAGTTTGAGCCAATCATAGGAGGGTGGTATTCCCCCTGATTGGTTGCTGGTAACCAAGCAGAACCAGATGCAATAACCATTCTAATGAAGCAAAATTTTCTCAAGTGCTTTGGCCTTAGAAAGAAACAGTCAAAAAGAAAAACTGAATATAGACGGAGAGATGCTCAAGATACACTCTAACAATATTCGGAACTGAATATAGAATGTTAGATGAATGCAAGTGTAACTTAAGCACTGAGTTCGTAAGCATATGTCAGTGCAACTAATAACAAGAAATTACGGGATTAACAATACTAAGAACCTAAATACAGCTTTTGCAGACATACAGTTTGGTAATGGCAGGCGTGAACTGGGCGTATCAGCTATTTATATGTGCACTAATCCTCTCAGACAAAGATAGCAAAATCCTCACTGCCAATAGAAACATTAGTTGTTCTGATCCCTAGTAGTATGGTGTGAGCAGCCTAGCTATATGGAGCCTTGTTGTGAAGATGGAAACGTAGCATTATTGAAAGATGGAAAACTGACTTAATCACAGATAAAGCAGTATATAAATACATGAATCCTGCTGTTCGTTACAGAGAATGAAATGTTTTCTAACTTATGTATCTATATCTTTATAATCATGTAAAATAGAGTTGAGCCATACTACCATCTTGGATGAGGGGTCATATGCTGCATATTACTGCCTAGCTACAACATAAAAATCATGTTGCTAGTGAATAAGGTGGGGAACTGCCAAGGGTACAGTATGCCTATAAGTTGTAACCTTACTCTACTGTAAAACTCCATCACCAGAGATAAAAGTAGTTCTAAAATACGTAGTGTGTCACGCTTAATTAATAAAAGCAGACAGTGAAAGAAAAGCACAACTATCCAAGAACGACACCTAAACTCCAATGTGGAAACTCCAAAAATAAAGTCGTAATACATGAAATAGGAAAAATGTAAGACCCAACATTCACAGTGATAGTTACCAGATTAAATATAGGTACATGCAGATATATTCCTTGCTACTGCTGCGCACGCACTTGATTGAATCCTTCCATTTTCTTTTCAAATTGGGATTTGTATTCTTCAACTATCTATCTTGGTATGTCAGCTGTTTCCATTATGTTTGTATTTTCTTCTCCTAATGCTTTTAGTGAAACCAAGGTGTTCATATGCGGGATTGCTTGATGTATACATTTGACCTTAAAATCCACAAGCAGTTTTGGATATACAGAGTTTAGGTCTTGAACTAGGACCTTTGTCTCTGACCAACATAGAAGTGCACGCCTACAAGTAAGGCCAAGCCATTCATGAGCATGTGTGCCGCTTAGACTAAACTCCTCAGTCCATCTGAATGGCCCATTTTCCTTCTCCTTCTTCAGTAGCAATACATCATAAGTATTGGAATCTCTATCATAGTAAGTACCCGACAAAGAACCCCCTAAAACCCCAAGTTTATACTCCCAAGAAGTGGAAATACTTGTAGGTACTTCTATTATCATTTCACAAGACAAAAGAAAAGCCACAACTTTGCCATTTTTTAGCTGCCAACAAAGCCATTCAAGTTCATTGACAAGCACGCCACATATAGAAACAAACAAATCCAGGTCTTTGTCGAATTTCTTCCCTGAGTTCCTCCATCCCTTGCCACTTCCAAGTGTGTATATCTCAGCATGTACAAAATTGGGCTCTTTCAAAAATTTATACATTCTCACAACCTTGTACTCATTCGTCTTAGAAACATAACCGAATCCAGTCAACAATCGAACACCATGATCATCTGTTCTCTCAAATTCCGGTAAAAGCACACATTCTCTAGTGATGGGATTACAGATATAAACTGGTTCATAGTTCACCCCCTCATTATCATAGCACCCATTAAGACAAACTAGACCATTACAGGAACCAACAAAATTATATAACTTAAACGGAGCAGGGTTTAGTTTCATTCTTGTAACTCTATGAAAGGGTTGTTCCTCTGAAGATGAAGTCTTATCATAAACTTCCAAATAATGAAACTGTCTGTATGCAGGAAGTGGATTATTATTCACAAAAAGGAAAGTAAACTTACCACCGGCAGAATCACGATTGTTAAGGCAGTGATTCAAGTGAGACTGAGAAAATTGTTGACGACTGATCACTTTATTCCATGATTTGGAGACTAACTTGCAGTCCATAATTGATTCGGTTGGTAAACGTGTTAAGATGTTGGAGATTAAATTTACTGAAAGCATACTGAAATTCCCCATTTGAAACCCCTACTACAGATCTACACAGTAATATTGATGGCTAACTTGCAAGAAGAGATGACAGTGTATTTTGGTGAAATGGGATTTTGTTGTGGAGACGAGGAGTGACGGCTTCGGGAAATGGGAAGGGAATTATTTCCCTTCTTTTTAAGGACTGATTAGGGTTTTGGGTCAAAAACTTAATGGACAGACTTAAATCTAAAACTAAAAAAGCCCACTCAATTAGGACTCAATGGGCAGGGCTTCACTTCACATCTAAGAGGTTGTTTGGATACTGGAAGTGCTTCTGCTTTTTCAAAATCGAAAATTAAAAACGAAAATATTTTGCTTCACACAAAGTTAACCTTTTTTGCTTTTAAAAGTTATTTTGGAATACTGTATCAAAACTAACTTTTAATCTTTTTTACTTTTAAAAATCAAAAAACAACTTCAGGAGTGGTATTCAAATAGCCTATAAACTTACTCTTGCAGACCAATATAGATTTTACCGTTGTTGGACGATTTTGTATCACGACCAAAAAATTTCATTTATGACTTAAAACATGCTCTATGATCAAAAAATGTAATAGTGATCTGAAGTATACTTATGTGATTCAGCTACATGATGCTCTTGCTAAAGGGGTTTTCCTCCCAAAAATGGCAATTATACAATCAGGGCCTGGTAAACAGCATAATTCTGTTTCAAAAATGCGATTCATTCCATCTTTTTATCAAACGTCTTATTTATGAAGACGAATAGATCCATAGCATGTTCATTTATTTCGGTTAGAAAGTAGCGCTCTGGCTAGATCGAACAAAAGTAGGTAACAAAAAAACAAATTTAAAAGAAAATCCTAGAAACGCAATCCTTTTGTTTGGTCGGTGTAAGAACTAAAATAACTGGAGAATAAACTTAATTAGATTCTTCGATAAAGCAACCATATCATATGCATCAAGCGTACCGTACGTCTCTCTAACTCGGAGCTCCGGTCGGGCCTTTTCGGTTGTGGGAAATATTTTTATCCTGAAGTTAGCTAGGGAAATGATTGGTGTTAGATATGGCAAACGACGTTTAATCAAGGTATCAGTTGGTTCACCGATGATCAAATGAATAGTAGGAATACAATGACTCTGTAGCATGAATCAAGTTATTTAGACCTTTGGAGTGGAGGATACGTTGTGTTGCCAAGGTCTTGGAGTAGCCCCTGTGGCTCATGATTCAATTGGCATGTATTTTTCTATTGAGCCTCAAAGTCTGTTTTTATGTGATCACTACATCAAAAAGAAAGTCTAGATTTTCTGCAAAAGCCGCTTGAATGTTTAATGCACGTCCGGTGGGTACGAAATAGTTATGTACCACACTTGGATTGTGCATGCAATTGTTTCTTCACTTGTACCAATTATCTTATTTTGGGATACATAGTTCTGTAAAAGAGAATCTGAACTGTCAAAAACGAGTTGTCACAGTCGTTTTTGAAAAATTGGGGGTACAACAATCACGCCCAACTTTTTCGTTCGGCAACCTGTATGGACTAAGCCTTAATAATATTCCGAGAGTTACAACTTAATGATACTCAATTGTAGCGTCCCCTAAGCTAGCAGCTGACTAATCCAAAATATTAGCTATAAAATGAGACACTAACGATCTAAAACATCTATTTAAAACACTAAGAAAGAAGTTCTAAACAAAGATTAACCCGAATTTAAACCCTCTCTGAAATAAATACAAGAAGTCCTCTCAAGTGATACATATTTAATAATGAGTTGGTTTACAAATAGAATATAAACACAAAAATAAACATCGCGGAAGCTAACCAATTAACGAAATCAATTCCTCGAAGCTCTCATCGCCACATGCACAACTTGATCTGAATCTGTCTCTGAAACTGAAAGTGGGAATGGGTGAGCACATCATCCCTAAAAGGGGTGCCCAGCTGAAATAACAACTAACTTTCGAGTAATCACTAAAATGATTTGGAACAATGCAAGTTTTGCTAAAAACCGATAAAACACGGAAAAACGGATAAAGCATATTAAAATAATAAGTTGTACTGAAAATAAAAAGTTTTACCAACCATTAAACCGGCACACATTCACAACATAAATAATAGTTGTGCGACGTCTTCCTTCGGAGTAGCAAGGCATGACTGTTGCAGATTCTTCAATGATCATTAAAGCGCCCATGAGGTTTTCGTTCTCAAGTCATAAACTATATGTACCTTACCATTAACTTATTCTACGCGCACTCTACATATCAAGTATCTAAAGAGATCTAATGATAACAACATTATATCTGATCGAAGTGCTTACATAGTGGAGAGCCCCCTTTACCGTCCCCTCGTAAATCCAACAATCTTATATAATATTCTCAACATCATTCTCTCTAAATACCAAAACATAACATAATAGCTTTTGAAAGTAATTCAAAAGAACAATAAACATTCATGTATGAGTCATGCGTTGCCCGTACAGAAATAGGGAAAGTAATATTCTGTGACACGAGTACACACCTAGATAGTTTATTAGTTGGCAGCAATTTTCACTCCTTTAGCGCATAAATATAGATATAACATTTGGGCAACCACATCACACACCAATCAAAAAGAAACCTTCTCTCTTTCATGCTAACAATAAGTAAAGATTGTAACCACCTTCCAGTCAATGGAAAGAATCACTTTTTGAAAATATATAAGTACCCAAAACACAAATATTAGTTGTTTCTTAAGATCCAATCACATCCCAAAATGTAAAAGAAAACTAGTTTGTATTACACAAATATATACATGCATACACTATCATATACTAACAAAGATATGCATGCATTTCATAAGATATAGATTTGTAAAACAATAATGAATACAAGAGAGTTCGTTATCGATTCCCGCCTCTTTTGATGACAAGCCTCGCATACCTTGAGATCCTCACCCCACTGATTCATCCTTTGAATCGATTGTTGTTAATTAAGAGTAACTGTAAATCACACAAGCACTCTAACAGATTAGCCAAAAGGCTCATACAAGACTCATATCATAATCTCATACAAGTCTCTAGCGATAGGAAAAGTGAAATGACTAATGGTTCTAGTTTTAATAATCGTTCTATAACATGGTATTAAGTGTTCTAGGCATAAATTAATATCTACTTACCCAAATGGGGTCAAATTGGGTGTCATCGGAAAGCCCACGAAAAACCTACAACTTTGCAGAAGGAACCGAAATCTAATTCGGACCATAAAGGGTCCAAAACATCAAAATACTAATCTGGCCCTAAACCCCAAGCACATGGGCCTAATCCGGCACAACCCACTAACCAGCCCACTACCATTTACTGACCCATCGGGTCAACCCATGACCCGACCTATTAACCCGGTCCAAGACCCATTTAGTCTGACTCACACATCAGATGAGTCAACTGAGTCAGAAGCTGACTCGGTCATCTCCTTCACGAGATCTCTGAAATAATCCAAGTGTTCACTTAAAAACTCAGCTCGAGAGGTCATCTTCTAGGGTCTCTTGGTTACGTTATATAACTCCAAACTAAACAAACTACGTCTCATTAGAATCACCGAATCATCTTCTACAATTTATGCGTACTGAATATTTTCTAGATCCAAATTTAACCTATCTAAAGAGTCCCATAGATATTGATACTCGTGACTTATACACCTGGTATTTGTTGCGTCGACTAATATTCCGGCATCTATATATCTCTCGTTACTCAGCTGATTCAGACAATCTTTATATGAGCATAATCACCACCCGGCGTACTACAATTTAATTTTATAGAGATATATCTAGTTCGATCTCTAAAGTACCTAATTAAGTATCTACATATTGGCCATTGAACAAAATACCATTACATGAAATCATAAATTTCAAAGTTATAAACTTAATTGTTTCTCAACTATTTCTACATCAAACTCATACCCAAATCATCAAACATAAACTTGAATTAATTAAAGGGTGTACCTTGATTGGTATAGCTAGTTTGCATCATCACCACAACATCCATCATCATCACCATGTATGAACAACAATTAATCATCAACTATATATTATCAAACTTCAATTAACCTCCATGACACACTTCTTCTTCGCCTTTCTTCATTAAGACCATTCCATCCATGTACTCTCCATATTCTCTATATTTACATACTTTTTCTTTCATCACACTCATCAATATCTCCATCTCAACTCTCTTTTATCACAAGTGTAATCTGTCTCTCTTTTTATTCTAAGTTTCCAAACTCTTTTTCTTTCTCTCTATTAATATATATCACTTTCAAGTTCTCTCTCTGATACCAGCTCTCTGTCCGCACTTCATTCTCTTCTTATCTTCCTAACTAGGTGATACAGGAGAACTAAATTTGAAAAGATAACTATTCTAATAATTAAACTAATCACACTAATTATATACTACCCGTAACCTAAACCTAAGGTTCTTATTATCACCAACCTATTAAATTGACTAAGGGGTAACCTTATGCTAGAAAAAGGTCCAGTCAACTGACTTTGACTTCTTGGTCAACGATGTGCCGCCGGTCAATGGTCACGGTCAACTCCGATTGACTAATTTGACTCCATCTTCCGAGCCTCATATCTTCTTCGTCCGGTATCCGAATTACACACTTGAGTAGTCCATTCCGCGTAACTTTTCGAGATCTATTTGAAGGTACTAATTTCTTATCTAAATCATTGTTATATTAACTTCTATCAATTAACGTTTGTATTAATCTAATCTATTTATTAGCGGCTAAATCGTGTCTTGACTGGTCTAATAGTGTTGACGTGCTTGCGAGTCCTTACATCAATCAAGGAATAATATTAAATAACTTTATCTCTTTCTTTACACAATCAACCATTAAAAAGAAACGAGTCTGTAAACCTGATTATAATGTGGGAGTACTTGGACGATCCCAAAAATCAATATCCAAGTTCAATCAAGTCTTATCCAACAAACAATAAGGATTTATCAACTATGATTGATATAACACACAACTTGTGATATTTCAATTATATAAAAAAAATATAATAAGGAAAAGAAATAACATGGATACTAGGAATTTTGTTGACGAGGAAACCGCAAATACAGAAAAACCTCGGGACCTAGTCCATATTTGAACACCAAACTTTATTAAGACGCTACAGACTCTAGCCTACTACGAATAAATTTGGTCTGGAATGTAGTTGAGCCCGAACCCAGTTTCACACCGATTCAGGTACAGTCGCGCTCCTTACTCCTCTTGAATCCCAGCAGGACTCGGTGCAATTGATTCCCCTAGCTGACGTCCTTTACAGCTTAGAAGTTGCTTCAACCCAACAAAGAAGACTTATAAACCTATATGTCTCCCACAGATAAGTCTATTCTGATTTCTATTTAGATCAAAGATCAAGGTGAAATAGGAAATCGAGTGCAATAAGCATAAAGCTCAGCAAACCTTAAAATCTGGTACTTATGACTCCCAAAGAGCGGCCTAGATTATTATTCACCTCACAATAACTTAATTAATAGATATAAGAAGTTAATGTGGAATCACAAAGTCTGAGACGGATAACTTTGTGATTTCTTTATATCTTACCTATCAGAGATAAAATCGAGATAACTCAGAAATGAGGTAAACTATCAAAGATAAAATAGTCGGACCTGACTTCACGAATCCAAAGCAAAGTCTTTAAGTCGTAAACCTAATTATGTTTCACAAAAAAATCTGGAAACCTAATTTAAGAGAGAATCGGCTCTAGTTTGCAACTAGGACACACGAAAGTGTCGGAATTAGTTTTCCCAGATGCAAGAGATTCTCTTTATATAGAATTTCAATATCATAGGTTGCTTACGATTTAAGCGTAGATAGCTTTGTAATCAAGCAAACAATATTCACCGTTAGATGAAATTCTAACTTTAGATTCAAGCTAAGATAGCTTAGAAAATAAGCAATCGTATCCACTGTTAGATGGTTTAGTTTTACTTTCACACAAATGAAATATACAATCTTAGATAAGGATGAACCGTACCTATAAGAGCACTGCTTGGTCGAACTCGCAAGCGTTGCTATCTCAAGCTTATTTGTCAAGTTTAGTTGATCAAAATTATATACTTGATTTCTAGTCTACTTATAACAATGTCTCAGATTAGGATATAATGTGTAATTGAGCTTTAGACTTCACGGCGCTCACCAATTGAAGAAGAAGATCTACCGAGGAGCTTGGAGGAATTTCATTAACAAAAGGTATGTGGAGACTAAAACTTATTAATCACTCAGAAGTCTATTTTATTCTATCTTATAATGAGACTTAGTCGTATAACTGTATATATTTTTACACATTTGATATTTCGAGCCGAGTTTATCTCGCTGATATATTTCTCCAAATATGTGTTGGAAGCTTTTGCTTTAGCTATGTTCATCGTATTCTTGACAAGTTTAGTTGGAAACAGTTTATTTGTTGGAAACTAAATATTAAGTCAAAAGGTGATCATGTGAAAATTACCTTGAACATCTTATATGATTTGTGTGAGACGGTCATTTGATGTTAGCTCGAGAAGTTTCATATTGATCATTCGATCACTTGAAAATTACTCGAAGCTAATGGTATGTGTGAGATTACCATTTTCGTCTTCCAAGGATGTTTCAATGATTGAAATGGGAGTTTAGAACAATTAACCATGTCTGGATACAACGAGGTATGCATACCTAGTATGCGAACTGTATTGTGATGATTCAAGTCTGGAACTCTTGTTTGCGTACCTAGTATGAGAACATATTTACCGGAGAAGGTCTGGAACTCTTGTTTGCGTACCTAGTATGCGAACGAGTTTACCTGAGTTGGGTCCGGAACAGATGTTCGCAAAACAGGTTTGGGAACGTCTTGACTAGGCCAAGGTATGGAGCTGGTGTTCGCGTACCCAGTTTGCGAACACAGTGGTGAAGTTCTAAAATCGGTTATGTATGATTCTGATACTCATGAACTAAAACATTTATGATTTAAGGAATGCAAATTAACTTTGAAAACCGTGGCCTAATGTTCATGAATTGATTCTTATATAAGTACTTTGTACGATTACGAATCAAACCGATTTCGATTCAATTTTTTCATATATATTTCTATGAGATAGTGAAAAATTGACAACTCTATTTGAAACGCAATTAGATTCATTTGATTATCTATGATGATTGATCTTCATTTCTGACCTAGAAGTGTTAGATGAATACAACTAAGACAAAAGTGTTCATATGGCTAACTTCGGTTAATTGTTATTGAGCCAACTCAATATACACGTTTAGGTACAGTAACCCGTATCTAAATATAAGTATCTTTCATTTGTATGTAACAAGCTAAGACCATCTAACAATGGAGATTAATTTCTTGATTTCTAAGCAGACTTAGATTGAATCTTAAATCAGGAGTTCATCTAACGGTGAATATTGAATGCTTTGTTACTAAGCTATCTTACGTTTTATTGTAAGCAAACCTGATTTGAAAGACTATATAAGGGAGAATTATAACAACTGGAAAACCTAATACACTTTCTTGTGTCCTAGTTGCAAACTCGAGTCGATTTTCCTTTAACCTAGATTTTCCAAAACCATTATTAGGTTAACGACTTGAAGACTTCATTTGGGATTCGTGAAGCCAGATCCAACTATTTTCTATGTATTTGCATATTCTGATCTTACTTGTTCTATCGTATTGAGTTTTATCTTCTCTAAGATTTACTCGAGATTTATCTCTGATAGGTAAGATATAAAAACTAATCACAACAGTTTGTCTCAAACTCTTGTGATTCCGCAATAAGTTCTTCTGTTAATCATTTTGGTTATTGAGAGGTGACTAATATTTCTAGGTTGCTCTATGGGAGTATAAGACCGGATTATTAGTTGGTTCATGTTCACCTTGATCTTTGTATCAAAAGACGGAACAAACATAATAAAGGATAGACATATCTGTGGGAGACAGATTTGTTTATAAGTCTTCGACTTTGGGTCGTAGCAACTCTTAGTTGTGAGTGATATCACCTAAGGGAATCAAGTGCGCAGAATCCGGCGTGGTTCTAGAGGCATAAGGAACGCGACTGTACCTTAATCGTTGTGAGACTTAGTTAGAGCTCAACTACATTCCAGTCTGAAGTTAACTTGTAGTAGGCTAGTGGCGGCTTAATACAGTGTGGTGTTCAAATCTGGACTAGGTCCCCGAGTTTTGATACATTTTCGGTTTCCTCGTTAACAAAATTTTTGGTGTTTGTGTTATTTTTTTTTCCGCATTATATTTGTTTATATAATTGAAATATCACAGGTTATGCGTAGTTCAACAAGTCGATAAATCCGACCTTGATTGTTGGATGGAACTTGATTGACACTTGGGCATTGGTCTTTGGTACCGTCCAAGTTATTTCTCATATCAATCCGGCTCACATATTTCTATCTGTTTGATTTGCCAATTGTATTGAGAAAGAGATAAAAACTCTTTGATGTAATTCTTGATTGAGTGTCGCTTTTAAGTTGGTGCTCTCGGAATTAAACTGGGGTTTAGTCCATATAGATTGTCGAACGAATTATTGGGTGTGGTTGTTATACCCCCGCTTTTTCAATTGGTATCAGAGCAGGCAAACACGCTAAGACCTCATAAGTCTGTGTTTGTAGCAATCTGACTCTATGGATAGAAGTGTTATCTCTATAAACGTACCGCCAGTCTTCGACGTCTTGAATTACTTATGGTGGAAAATTTATATGCGTGCCTTTTTTCAAGCGCGTGATTTTCAATCATGGGTTCGTGTTGTAAATGGCTATAATCTTCCATTAGTTACAGTAGGCGGTGTAACTGTTTCAAAGGATATTGGTGAGTATGATGATGTCGAGATTCTTGCCGCAAAGAAAAAATTTGACGGATTAAATGCTATCATCCATGCCATTACCCTAGATCTTCAGCACCATGTAGCCACATGCACTCGGTCTAAAGATGCTTGGGGTATCTTAGAAACCGTATTTGAAGGGAATACATCTGAGAAAGAAGCTAGGTTTCAAAGCCTAAATTCTGATTGGGAAAACCTTCGTATGGATGATGAAGATTCATTTGATGAGTTTAATCACAAAGTGTCTGAAATTGTTAATGCATCTTTTGCATTAGTAAGACTATTCCTGAAAAGGACATTGTGATGAAAATTCCCATATCGCTACCAGCTAGATACGATTCTAAGAAACATGTCATCGTTGAGGGAAATAACCTTGAAACACTTTCCAGAAACTCACTTGTTGGAAAGTTAAAAATACTTGATCATGATCAGAACACAGTCAGAATATCTGCGATCAATATTGTGAGCAATACAGGTGAATCTTCTAACTTTTCTTAGGCTGATGAATGTTGTTCATATCATGTTGATCCTAACAGATCATTGATTACACAAAAAATCAAGGATATTGTGAAGATAAGCAAAATATTTGAGAAACAGTGCTCTCTCTCTGATGCTTCAAATGATTCAATACAAGGAGTAAAATCATGTCAGTTTGTCAGTAACATGCACACTTCTGAAGTTTGCACATAAAATTCTGTTCTATCAGCAGAAACTTCTATTAACTCAAATTCTGATTCAGAATATGAGTCTGACACTGAGATTTTGGAATTCTTGGATAAAAATGAAGAAATTCACCAAGAAAATGTTCAACTAAAGAATTTGTTAGAGAAACTTGAATCATCGCTTCATGTGAAAAATATTGAGATTGATAATCTTGATGGTGAATTTACCAGAACCCTATCTCTAACAGAAACAGAGATTGATACCCTTAAGTATGACTTGCAAAATTTGTCTGGAAGTTCTGACAAGATCTCAGTAATGTTATTTGATCAGAAGTCTTTTGGAAACACAAATGGTATAGGGTTCAAAATCAAGACCGTGATCACAAACAATTCCTTTGTTCCAGCCGGTTTTGGAAAAATAGATGTTGAACGTTGTGATAAACAGGAAGTCAATCTCCAGAACAAAACTTCATCTATGAATTGTTTGTTTTATAGAAACCCGAATCATGTTCAATGTAAGTGTTGGAAATTCAAGAAGAACAACAAAAAAATTGTCAAGCTTCAGAATAATATGCAAAAGATGAATCTGGCACTGGGTAACCAATAGGGATCCTCATATGCCAAGAAGAAGTCTCGAAGAACCAGAGCCAGGCGAGGTAAAAAATATGTTTATAAAAAAAACCTTGGTATGTCACCCTGTGACACTAGAAGTGAGCATTCTGCTCATTCTGTTGCTACCTAACTATAGTAATGTTTGCATCCTCATTATTAACTTGAGAATATGAGGATTTCATCAAGGTTGCTTAAGTTTTGTATAATTATTTTTTCTTTAATAAGGACATGTCAGATTAGTTTTGTGAAGAGAATATTTTCTTTTTAAAAATAGATAATGGATCCTGAACCATGAGGACTTTTTCAAAGTGCCTTTAAGTTTTTGTGTTTCCGGTGGTATATTTATATTCTTTTGAAATCAAAATTCCCTTCACCCTTTTTCTTTGAAAGACACGAAATCATGGCTCTTATAACCAGAGGTACTACAAAAAAGGATGCAGTAGAAGCAGTTAATGTGTATCTGTGTGAAGGAATCCATTCCTCAAGGAAGAAAAAGGAGAAGTCTACAAATGATGAGAAAGGTTCTTCCTCTAACTGTTTTTTATCGGTTTGGCATGATAATAACTTTAGGGGTATGGTAAAGGATTTCATCAGCAAAAGCAATGATTTAAAATCTCAAATCATTTTTTCTTTAGAAAAGACAGCTTACTATGAACAAATGTTGTCTCTGACAAATAACACCTTGTGCGAACATAAAACAGAGCTTAGCGAGTTAACTGACATTTCTGAAGATTTGGAAGAATTGAATGATCCTATAATCAATGGATTCTTCAGAAATGAAAAAGAATTCTCGGTAGATGCCATGAAAAGGCTCTATGATGTCTAGGAAACTTCTTATGAGAATTTATTTTTATGTTTAAGAAGGATAACTAGGGTTTGGAATAACAATTATTGTGATTACACATAGCTATTTCAACGATTTTTATCTTGCAATATTTTTAGATTTATTTACTTAAATTCTAAAGTTATTTGGAAGATGATTTTTGCAGTATTTAATCTTTTTGATTTCATATATGGCAATTTCTTATGAGATATATATGTGTTTACGTTCGTGAACTGTGTTTATCTCACATATGCTCAAAAGTTAAGTCTATTGTGTCTTTATACAAATATTGATGAATGATAAAATGAACTTTTTGAAAAAGCGGGGTATAACAACCACACCCAATAATTCGTTCGGCAATCTGTATGGACTAAACTCCAACTTAATTCCGAGAGCACCAACTTAAAAGAGAGACAAACAGATAGAAATATGAGAGCCTGATTGATATGAGAAAAAACTTGGACGGTACCAAAGACCAATGCCCAAGTGTCAATCAAGTTCTAACCAACAAACCAGGTCGGATTTATCAACTGATTGAACTACGCACAACCCTGTGATATTTCAATTATATAAAAATATAATGCGGAAAAGAAATAACACAGACACCAGAAATTTTTTTAACGAGAAAACCGCAAATTCAGAAAACCTCGGGACCTAGTCCAGATTTGAACACCACATTGTATTAAGGCGCTACGGACTCTAGCCTACTACAAGATAACTTCGGACTGGAATGTAGTTGATCCCTAACCAAGTCTCACACCGATTAAGGTACAGTCGCGTTCCTTACGCCTCTAGAACCACGTCTAATTCTGCGCACTTGATTTCTTAGCTGATCTCACCCACAACTAAGAGTTGATACGACCCAAAGTCGAAGACTTATGAACAAATCTGTCTCCCAAAGATATGTCTATTATTTATTCGGTTTTTGTTTTGTCTTTTGATAAAATCAAGGTGAACAGGAACCAACTAATAGTCCGGCCTTATACTCCCGAAGAGCAACCTAGAAATATTAGTCAGCTCACAATAACCCAACTGATTAACTAGGAAAAGTTATTGCAGAATCACAAGAGTCTGAGACGAAGAACTGTTGTGATTACTTTTTATATCTTACCTACCAGAGATAAATCTCGAGTAAATTTTAGAGAAGATAAAACTCAATACGATAGAACAAGTAAGATCAGAATACGCAACTACAGAGAAAATAGTTGGATCTGGCTTCATGAATCCCAATGAAGTCTTCAAGTCGTTAACCTATATGGTTTTGGAAAAATCTAGGTTAAAGGAGAATCGACTCTAGTACGCAGCTAGGAACACACAGAAGTGAGGGGATTAGGTTTTCCCATTGCTAGAGTTCTCCCTTATATAGTCTTTCAAATCAGGGTTACTTTCAATGAAAGCTAAGATAACTTATTAAGGAAGCATTCAATATTCACCGTTAGATGAAAACCCGATTTAAGATTCAAGCTAAGTCTGCTTAAAAATAAAGCAACCAGTCTCCACCATTTGATGGTCTTAGCTTGTTACACACAAATAAAATATACATTCATTTAGATATGGGTTACCGTACCTAAACGTGTATATTGAGTTGGCTCAATAATAGTTAACCGAAGTTAGTCATATGAACACTTTTGTCTTAGCCGTATTCATCTAACACTTATAGATCAAATATGAAGATCAATCAATCATGAAAGATAATCAAATGAATCTAATTGTGTTTCAAATAGAGTTTTTCAATTTTTCACTATCTCATAGAATTATATATGAACAAATTGAATCGAAATCGGTTTTATTCGTAATCGTATAAATTACTTATACAAGAATCACTTCATGAACATTAATACGCGGTTTGCAAAGATTGCGTTCCTTAGATCATAAATGTTTTAGTTCATGAGTGCATGACCGATTCTAGAACTTTACCACTGTGTTCGCCAAACAAGTACGCGAACAGCAGCTCCGGACCTTGGCCTAGTCAATCCGTTCGCAAACCCGGTTCGCGAAAAACTGTCCCGGTCCCAACTCAGGTAAACCCGTTCGCATACTAGGTACACAAACAAGAGTTCCGGACCTTCTCAGGTAAATCCGTTTGCATACTAGGTATGCAAACAAGAGCTCCGGATTTGAATCATCACAATACAGTTCGCGTACTAGGTATGCATACCGTGTTGTATCCAGACATGGGAAATTGTTATAAACTCTTATTTCAATCATTGAAACATCCTTGAAAGACGATAATGGTTGTCTCACACAAACCATTACCTTCAAGTAATTTTCAAGTGATCGAATGATCAATACGAAACTTCCCAAGCTAACATCAAATGACTGTCTCACAAAAATCATATAAGATGTTCAAGGTAATTTTCACATGATCATCTTTTGACATTATATTTAGTTTCCAACAAATAAATTGTTTCCAACTAAACTCATCAAGAATATGATGAACATAGCTAAAGCAAAAATCTTCCAACACATATTTCGAGAAATAGATGAGCGAGTTAAACTCGGCTCGACATATCAAATGTGTATAATGTAAAAGTCTATATAGATATACGACTTAGTCTCATTAGAATATAGAATAGACTTCTGAGTGATAGATAAGTTTTAGTCTCCACATACCTTTTGTTGATGAAGTTCCTATAAGCTCTTCAGTAGATCTTCGTCTTCAATTGAAGTCCAAATCTCAACTATACATTTTATCCTAATCCGAGACATAGTTATAAGTAGACTAGAAGTCAAGTATATAGTTTTGATCATCTAAACTTGACAAACAAGCTTGAGAGAGAAACGCTTGTGAGTTCGACCGAGCAGTGCTTATACTAAATTCATTGTCGTTTGGGTTTTGCGGAGAAAATGACGCAAATCTTGTCTGACCTTGTCCATCTAAGAGTGTCCATGGATCCTCCCTCACTATATACCATAGATGTTTCTACATACATGAGTATCTAAACACCTATTGATTGAAGATGAATTCTTAGTTCTAAATAAGATTTTAATTATTATATTAATCTACTTTGAAGTTCTTCACAATAGTATCGTTTGTTTATACTATAACGAATATTTATGATTGATTGATAGATTTTTGAGGTGTCCAATTAAATTGATTTTGTTGATTTAATCTAATACTAGTATTGAGTTAGGAGATAAGTAATCATTGAATAACTTTTACACAAGTAGAGAACACGAGACCTTGTAGAGGGATTCTGTGGAGCGATTGTGTGTATAAACAACACTAAAAAGTAGACCTTGATCTAAGAGTCTAACTAGTAAGATCAACCTATAAATTCACAAAAGATAAAGCGTTCGACCAAATTACTCCTTGAGCGATCTACTACTAGGTGGTTTAGACGAATGAAACCTGGTAGTCGAGAACTTTCGTATCTAGTGATATAGAGAATTTAGGGGATAACACTGATCTAGCTGTTATCCCAGGGTCGGTGATAATATATGATTAACGACGAGTAGAAAAGTATAATAACTCATTGACGGTTTAGTAACAAAGAAGGATTCCTCGATCATCTCTCTCTTTATTGCTTAAAACTCAACTTTATTCGCTTTGATTATTTATTTTGTTTAATATCTAAAACAAAACCCCCCCTTTGTGACATATTCGACAACTAAAACTCACTTCTCTTCTTGGGAATGATCCTTACTTTCATTATATTACCATTTAATTGTGTGGAAGAAGTGATTTAATTTGTTGCACCTACAACAATCATCAAACACTCATATTATTTAATCCAAGACCAAACCAACAACAAGTCAAAAAGGACATTTCAGAAACAAGTGTAAAGCGTCTTCAACATGTGCATTACATAGACAACACATAAGAGATGCCTTTCTAATCAGCTTAGAAAACTTATTATTTAAAAGTAAAGCATTAGTGTAAAGTTTCCAAAGAAAAAGTTGAATTCTAGGTTGACATTTAAGCCTCTAAATTTTTTCCAGGTTGGGTTAGGTACCCCCAGGCTTAGCTGTTAAGACCCTGTACACATATTCAACAGTTGGAATTCCATCTATAGTATGTAACCATTTTAATTCATCATATTCAGCATTTGGACTTGGTAAAGAAAGGATTTTGCTACAAGCGACAGAGTCAAAATAAAGAGAAATTACCTCAATGTTCCATTCACCATTTTGAGTTATCAGGTCAGCAATCTCAGAGGGAGTTTCCTCCTCAATTATTATAGGATAAATATGGAAATTAACCTCCGATATCCATTTTTCAGTCCAAATATCTATCATAAAGTTTGGGCTCAAACCCCAAATGCAATTCGACTTTAAAAGTTCCAATTCCTTTTCGAATACTACACCAAATTCAAGAAATCTTAGATGAATAACTTTCACCCACAAGGCATTTGGGTTGGTTAAGACTCTCCAAGCTAATTTAGTTAAGATGAAGAAATTAAACAACCTTGGATTTCTAATACCTAATCCACCTTGGTCTTTAAGAGTACAAATGGATCTCCAACTTTTGGGATAAATATGTTTCTTGGAATCAGATTTATCCCACCAAAAGTCCCTCTGCAATCTGTCAAATTTCTCTAAGGTTTCAGCAGGGAATTCTAAACAACTTATTTGATAAGACATGTAAGCTGAAATCACAGAGTTAATCAAAATTGTTCATCCAGATTGGGATAAAGTTTTGACTTCTATCCTTTTAACCTAGCATAGGTTTCTCAAGCAAAGATTTGAAATTCAATGATCTAGATCTGTCAAAAAAGAGGGGAGTACCTAAATACTTATCATTCTTAGATATCATTTTCACCTTGAGCATGCTAGCAATGATCTTACAGTGCTTATTATGGACTTTGGGAGAGAAATATATACCTGATTTCCTGAAATTTATAGCTTGGCCACTGGAAGAACAAAAAATATGAAACACCTGTAGAAGATTTCTGATTTGGGCCAAATATTCTTTACAAACACAAAACAATCATATGCAAATAACATATTAGTGATTATAGGGCAGGTTCTAGCCGCTTTAATACCTTCAATTTTAACTTCATTTTCAAACTTAGTTAGCATTATCAATACAAATGATAAAAGATAAGGGGACAAACGGTCCCCTTGTCTAGTACCTCTTGAAAGGTAGAAAATAGGACCAGGTGATCCATTCAATAGGATTGAGAAACTAGTTGAAGATATGCATTACATAATAAGTTCACATAAAAAATCATTGAAAATAAAAGTGTTAGAGCATAGCTCGGTTGAACCCACCAAGTGTTGGTATGAAAAGTTTGGTTGTCATATTTTAGTGAATCAAAACTCATGTTAAGAGTCGCTTGATTATGTATTAGAGTCAACCTCGTATAGATTAGCTTGAAAGTATTAGGATATGAGACATTACAAGTATTGCGAAGTCTTGAAGATGTGAAGAAGCAAGGAGCTATAACGATAACAATGATCCTTCCACTTGAGGTTAGTGATATTTGACTTGAACTGTTTTATTCTCTAACGTATCTTTCAAGTCGTGCATATTGAAAACAAAACTGCGAAGCATATTTGAACTCTAGATAGATATAGTATTAAGGAATACAATACGAGGTTTATTGCTTAACCATTAAACTTTGTAGATAAGACATCACCATAATCATTTGAATGTTATTGTGATTATGTGTGGGTAGGAGGTGAGGATTTCATCCTAGGGAACAATGTTTTACATGTGTTCTAAGGAAGTAAGTTTATAAACTTGTTTGTGAACCGAAAAGGAAATTTCCAGGTGTTATTGGTTTTGTTATTCATTGCATGTCTTATGAACAACCAATATATATGGTTGAGTATAACCGTTCGCGACTTGTTGTGTTCTTGGTAGAACAATTCACAAAGGCATGAATTATGTATTGGTATGACTTTTATTAGTGAAATCGATCTTAAGTAAACACTTGAGATGGTATAATCGGGTTTGTGATTTTATGTCTGACAAAATATGGGAAAGGGGAACCGATCCTAGTAAGAGGTGTAGTACATCACAAAGGGGAACCGATCCTTGTATGAGGTGCATCAAGGTTTATAGCAGAAAGGGGAACCGATCCTATGAACATGTGCAACACGTTTTTAGGAAAAGGGGAACCGATCCTAGTACCTAGTCAACCGAAATTTGGAAAGCTAGTGTGACTATGCACAGTACTCACATGGAAGGTAGACCGAAACTTGTTTTGGTAAAACCGTTAAACCCATGATTGTGATTGAATGTTATTTAATCAATCATAGTTCTAGAAAGTCAGATGAACCAATTCTAAACTTGTTTGGAAGTGTGGAAAATCGGTTTCAAGGTTGTAAGTGTGAAAGAGAACTTACAAAGTAAGGATGTCGACATACTTTGAACACGTGCTATGAATGTTTATTATTTAATTGTTCAAAGTTATTCCTTAATAGCTAAGGGAAGAGAATCCCAGGATCGAAACATAAATAAGTTAAGAATCTTTTAATTAAGGTTTTTAACTTCATTTCATAGGGAAATAAGAATTAGTAATATGCATTTACTAATTAGAGATTTTCCGAGAGATTTCGATCATTATTTTTGGACAGAGCATTTCCAGGAATTATGAAATTCGAATTTGTGTTTTAATGAATATCTTGAGAATTTTTTTCGGTTTTGGAAATTCCTTGGTGTCCAAACGTCCTTGTCTATAAATACTTGAAGTTTGCCTTTCTAGCAAACTAATCCTTCGTAACAACAAGCTTCCGCTTTGTTGTCTTGTTACTGGTGTAGCCGCCTATTCGGAGAGGATAGTAACCTAATTAGGCGAAATCTCTTACGACCGCTCAGTTTAAAGTCTTCTTTGGGATTGAGAAGCTCTAGCGTGTACCGTTGGTGGGAAACTAGATAATTGTGGTTTATCTTTTGTTTTCATTGATTTGATTGACTAACCGTGGTTGAACTTTGATTGCACCTAGTTTGTTTATGCTTGAGAATCTTCTCTTCTGATATAAGATTCACTCAAACTAGTTCATAGTTTGGACATGGATCTTTAGACCGTTGTTAGTTCTAAAGACGATCTTGTGATAATCCATTGTTAACAGACTCTGTTCTGTGCGTGATTTATCACAAGAGATTCAAGTGATTGTGTGCAGGTTATTATTGAAGATCTAAGAAGATTTGAAGACGAAGAAGATATTGAAGATTTCTAATTTGTGGGTTCATAATCTTTGGTGTGCACAATACTTGTTTCGGTAAAAGAGGATCCAATTAATAATCGGTTTATCCTTGTGATAGATCGGATTGATTAATTGAGTAGATCGACATCAACACAATTCTTTGGATTAATAGTGTTGTTGGCTTAATCTTAAACGATTACTTCGGTAATTTAACATAAGATAGATCTAAGAACCTGACGAAGGAGTTTATGTTAAGATAAACAGAAGAGCCTTTGTACGACTCATATCACTTGGTTGAAGAGAGTTGATACCAAACAGATTTGATCTTCCTTTACTGTTTGGAATACGAACCAAAGGAATTGTTCCAAGTATGTGACTAAGGTCGGAGGCGTGGGAATACAGACGGAACTAGGTGAACTATAGGTTTAGTTGCTTGGTATCAACTATACGAAGTTAAGTGTAATTTTGTGTAGCGGCTTAATCCTGAGAATATTCAATTCTGGACAAGGTCCCGGGGTTTTTCTGCATCTGCGATTTCCTCGTTAACAAAACCTTGATGTGTCATTTACTTTATATTTTCGTATTATAATTGCTTTATTATAATTAAAGTAAGTTACACAAACGTTAATTCCTATTTACTTGATAAGTGAATCCTATTGTGTTTGGTTAAGTCCGAACCTTTTTATCAAGTAACATACTTCGTTGTTGTATTGTCTCGATCTCGTATCCATAGATGATCACACGAAGTGTGAACCGATTAGTTGTATTGTCTCGACTCAGTCCATAGACAATCACTTTCGGAGAAAGGACTTATAGGTAGGAAAAGTTTTAGCTTGTGGTATATTTGGGTACCCTCGCCTTTTCAATTGGTATCATAGCAGGAAAACACGAAAATATCTGACAATCTTTGTTTCGTGCGATCCAACCTATAAGAATGAACTCGAGTTCTCATGAATTTACTTCAATTAACGTACCGCCAAGATTTGACTGAACAAACTATCTATGGTGGAAATCTTCTATGAGATATTTTCTTCAATTACGAGACTTTAATACTTGGATATTAGTCGTCGATGGTTATATTCTTCCAAAGATAGAAAATTCGGAAACTGAGTTTAAACGCTTAGTAGATTTTTCGAACGAAGAAAAGGCACTTGCAAAACAGAATTCAGATGGTTTGAATGCTATTATTCATGCTATAAGCCGTGATTTACAACATCATGTATCAACATGTCAAACTTCGAAAGAAGCTTGGGATAATCTTCAGATGGTATTCGAAGGAAATTCATCAGAGAAAGAATCTAGACTTCAAACTCTCACTTCCGATTGGGAAAACCTTCGAATGGACAACAACGACACTTTTGAAGAGTTTCATATTAAACCCTTTGAGATAATTAATGTTTCTTTCTCGTTAGGAAAGACTGTTTCTGAAAAGATATAGTATGCAAGATTCTCAGATCGTTGCCATCTAGATACGATTCTAAGAAGCATGCAATCATAGAGCAAATGATTTTTCAACTCTCTCACGAAGCACACTCGTTGGTAAGTTAAAGATCTTTGATCATGAATCACAGTCTATTCAAGGTAAAGGAATCGCTTTTAAAGCTGCAAGAATTCCGAAAGCTCCAATGGAAAAGAATAGACAGATGGGTGATTCAAATGAACAGATTGCAGAAAATTCTGATGATGAAATTGAACAATCATTGTCATTAATTACTAGACAGTTTCGAGATCTCTTAAAGAAAATAAATAAGAGATTCGTTAAGGATACTTATCGATCTTCTCGCCCACATGATCGAGTTCCTGTCAAAAAGGATCATGAAGAAGATGATGAATATCAGCCCCAGTGATTCAAGTGTAAAGGAGTTGGTCATATTGCTAAAGACTGTCCCAATCTTAAGAAATACACTGGAAGCAAGGCATTGGATTTAACTCTAGATGAGACCTCTGATTCATACGATTCTGAAGAAGAGGAAACAACTAATATTGCATTAGTTGTCAATCTTATTTCTTCCCCCTCCATTAGTGGTTTACCCATTTTAAGAATGGACATATCTTCTGATGTTATTAAATCACCTAACGGTAAAGGTAAAAATAAGACAAGATGCAAAAACTGTCTTAAAAACAGAATTGCTAAGAGTTGCATATGCAATTCCAGTCAATCTCAAGATACTTCGTTAGTTCGGGGTAACAAAAGTATATCTTTTCATACTATCCTAGATCAAGAACACTCTGGTTGTTCAAAATTCCATAATAAGAGAAAAACTCATACTAATGCCACTTGATCGGTATTAGAATTCTTTCCTCACCACGTGTGCCAATTCTTTGAGTGAGGAAGAATAAAAATCAAGGTACTTTTGTGTAGATTATGGAAATAATATCTAGTATTTGAAGATATTTGATATATTCGTATTTTTAGGAATATTATATTTTCGGTAGTATGAAAATTATAAAAAGATCCTTCTTCTAATTTGGTCATTCCTTGTCCTAACTATGGGTCTGGATCAAATGGTTTCTCTGGAGAAGATGCTAAATCAGAAAGATCGTCTTAAAACTAAGTCTGGATTGTCCCTTGATATTACGAGTAAATCAGAAAGGGATATTGGCTTAGCAAGAAGGAAAGAGAGAATACTCTGAAGAAAGATTAGTGTATTGAGACATTGACACACTTTTGTGTTCAATCAAAGACAGAATTACATGCTCTTGCAGAATACTTTACGAAAATTTCTCATCTACAAGAGATTCTGGTCAAGCAACAAGGTTTTCTACTTGAAGAAATTCAAAAGCTGAAGAGTAGTAATCCACCTTCATTCAGTTCTTATATGAAGGACTAGGTTGCAAGAGAAAAATAGACTTCAATTTTTGATTTCTTTCAATGATTGTGTTGGTCTATTATGAATAAAATTATTTGTATAATTTTTCTTGTGATAGTTTTCGGTTTACATAGCCTGTGCTTGAATGCGTTTATCTTATTTCTATGTATGTTTATGGGATGTCTGATTTCGATTTTACTACCTTAATATTCAATCTCATATATTGTGAACCCTTGTGGTTTGGGTGACTTTTTGATTTAGCAGGATTAAGTTCTAGCCCATGTTGGTAGGCTTTATCAAAGAATCATGAGGGGTTCTGGTAGAAACTATATGTGAAAAAGTCACAATATGTTGATACGGTTTTGGTTTAGCATAAAAGCATATGTGTTTCGACGGTTATCAACTTTTGCTTGCAATTGTTAAAACCGATTTTGAACCTTTCTCTGGTAAAGGTTGGTTGTTGTTATTATTTTGTTTTTGCATAAGGATGACAACATGATGATATTTCGATATCAATTCTCCCTGGACGAAGATGCAATCATATTGGAGAAGTGGATGCGAAATTTGAGGTAACAATCTTGTTAGTTAATTGTTTTTCTGTTTAAGAAAATCCTGAGTTTATATCATATATATTTATCGCTTTTGGTTAACAAAATTTCGGTTCAATTGATGTTTATTCCATGATGTGTGTGTGGATGTGTGTGATTCAATTGGTTCCGGTTAAGAAAAACTATTGTTATCTTGATTGATTGTGTGGTATCAATTGTTTAGGCTTACAAAATTGCGGTGCAATTGCGGTGTTTTAATGCTTATGTTGTTTCAATTACTTCCTGTTGAGGTGAATAATTATGCAAGTTGATTTATTTGGTTTGTATGAATTATTTATGGATTAACGAAATAAAAGGTGTACGTGATGAGTTGTTTAGTCCAATTCGATTTCGGATAAGAGAAACTAAGTTAATTATGATCTTAATTAGACTTATCGAAGTGAGGTTTCGGTTATTCAAGTCTAATCGAATGCCTTAGCAAGAAATGCTAGTTAACTAACCTAGTACTTTTCTTGTTTAAAATTGAAAGGTCTAATTTTATGGATAATTAGAACCTGATGAGAAAAATAAAGTTATCTTTATTTTGGTCTTATCGAATTAAGCGGTTGTTTTTGAACAATCGATTTAGCAAAGGAACTAAGGTGCTTAGTTGATTTTTGTTTTGCTAAACTAAATTGGAAAAATTGTTTCGGAAAATTGTTTCCTTGGTAACATATCAAAATAAAACTACTTGTAGTTTTGGTTTTGATATTGGTTATTAGAACATGATGTGTGGAACCCTCTTGCCTAACTCTACAGGTTGCAAGTCTATTTTGAGATTTGTAAGATTCTTTTCGTGTTGTCCTTTATTTTTTTTATTTCTTTGTCATTTTGTGACAAAAGGGGGAGAAATATATAGAGTAAACAAGTGATACTGGCATTGATTTTATATTGATCGGTATCGCTAAGGAAAAGAACATTGATGCTTAAATGTTTTATCTAAACGAAAGAGTGAAAGCACAGACTAAGGGGGAGTAACATGTCATATGAAGTGGTATAACAAAGACATGCGGATTGAATACCTACCTATCTTCCTTAGGGGAGTATTAGCTTTGTTATTATAATGTCAACAACGACATTTTCAAGGATTGAATGTAAGCAGCTTATTGTGTTGTTGAATCGGGAATCAAGCGTATGTGTAATGAATTCTTGTAATTTGTTTATCCATCTGATGTAAGAGTTTTGTCACTAAAATTTACAAAGGGGGATATTGTTAAAGCATAGCTCGGTTGAACCCACCAAGCGTTGGTATGTCAAGTTTGGTTGTCATATTTTAGTGAATCAAAACTCATGTTAAGAGTCGCTTGATTATGTAGTAGAGTCAACTTCGTATTGGTTATCTTGAAAGTATTAGGATATGAGACATTACAAGTATTGCGAAGTCTTGAAGATGTGAAGAAGCAAGGAGCTACAACGACAACAATCATCCTTCCACTTGAGGTTAGTGATACTTGACTTGAACTATTTCATTCCCTAACGTATCTTTCAAGTCGTGCATATTGAGAAAAAAACTGTGAAGCATATTTGAACTCTAGATAGACATAATATTAAGGAATACAATACGAGGTTTATTGCTTAACCATTAAACTTTGTAGATAAGACATCACCATAATCATTTGAATGCTATTGTGATTATGTATGGGTATGAGGTGAGGATTTCATCATAGGGAACAATGTTTTACATGTGTTCTAAGGAAGTAAGTTCATAAACTTGTTTGTAAACCAAAAAGGAAATTGATGGGCGTTATTGGTTTTGTTATTCATTGCATATCTTATGAACAACCAATATGTGTGATTGAGTATAACCGTTCACAACTTGTTGTGTTCTTGGTAGAACTATTCACAAAGGCCTGACTTATGTATTGGTATGACTTTTATTAGTGAAACCGATCTTAAGTAATCACCTGAGATGGTATGATCGGGTTTGTGATTTTATGTCTGACCAAATATGGGAAAGGGGAACCGATCCTAGTAAGAGGTGCAGTACATCACAAAGGAGAACTGATCCTTGTATGAGGTGCAACAAGGTCTATAGAAGAAAGGGGAACCGATCCTATGAACATGTGCAACACGTTTTTAGGCAAAGGGGAACCGATCCTATGGACATGTGCAACACATATAAGTTAGATACCATATATATGTGGGGAACCGATCCTAGTACCTAGTCAACCGAATTTTGGAAAGCTAGTGTGACTATGCACAGTACTCACATGGAAGGTAAAACCGAAACTTTTTTAGGTAGAACCGTTAAACCCATGATTGTGATTGAATGTTATTTGATCAATCGCATATTTCTTGAAAGTCAGATGAACCAATTCTAAACTTGTTTGGAAGTATGGAAAATCGGTTTCAAGGTTGTAAGTGTGAAAGACAACTTACAAAGTAAGGATGTCGACATACTTTGAACACATGCTATGAATGTTTATTATTTAATTGTTCAAAGTTCTTCCTTAATATCTAAGGGAAGAGAATCCCAGGATCGAAACATAAATAAGTTAAGAATCTCTTAATTAAAGTATTTAACTTCATTTTGTAGGGAAATAAGAATTAGTAATGTGCATTTACTAATTAGAGATTTTCCGAGAGATTTCGATCATTATTTTTAGACATAGCATTTCCAGGAATTATGAAAACCGAATTTGTTTTTTAATGAATATCTTGAGAACATTTTCGGTTTTGGAAATTCCTTGGTGTCCAAACTTCCTTGTCTATAAATACTTGAAGTTTTCCTTTCTAGCAAATTAATCCTTCGTAACAACGAGCTTCCTCTTTGTTGTGTTTTTACTGGTGTAGCCGCCTATTCGGAGAGTAACCTAATTAGGCGAAATCTCTTATGGCCGCTCAGTTTAAAGTCTTCTTCGGGATTGAGAAGCTCTAGCGTGTACCGTTGGCGTGAAACTAGATAATTGTGGTTTATCTTTTGTTTTCATTGATTTGATTGACTAACGGTGGTTGAACTTTGATTGCACCTAGTTTTTTTATGCTTGGGAATCTTCTCTTCTGATATAAGATTCACTCAAACTAGTTCAGAGTTTCGACAGGGATCTTTAGACCGTTGTTAGTTCTAAAGACGATCTTGTGATAATCCATTGTTAATAGACTCCGTTCTGTGCGTGATTGATCACAAGAGATTCAAGTAATTGTGTGCAGGTTATTATTGAAGATCTAAGAATATTTGAAGACGAAGAAGATATTGAAGATTTCTGATTTGTGGGTTCATAATCTTTGGTGTGCACAATACTTGTTTCGGTAAAAGAGGATCTAATTAATAATCGGTTTATCCTTGTGATAGATTGATTAATTGAGTAGATCGGCATCAACACAATTCTTTGGATTGATAGTGTTGTTGGCTTAATCTTAAACGATTACTTAGGTAATTGAATATAAGATAGATCTAAGAACCCGACGAAGGAGTTTATGTTAAGATAAACAGAAAAGCCTTTGTCCGACTCATATCACTTGGTTGAAGAGAGTTGATAACAAACAGATTTGTTGTTCCTTTACTGTTTGGAATACGAACCAAATGAATTGTTCCAAGTACATGATTAAGGTCGGAGGCGTGGGAATACAGACAGAACTAGGTGAACTATAGGTTTAGTTGCTTGGTCTCAACTATACGAATTTAGGTGTAATTTTGTGTAGCGGCTTAATCCTGAGAGTATTCAATTCTGGACAAGGTCCCGGGGTTTTTCTGCATTTGCGGTTTCCTCGTTAACAAAATCTTGTTGTGTCATTTACTTTATATTTCCGCATTATAATTGTTTTATTATAATTGAAGTAAATTACACAAACGTTAATTCCTATTTACTTGATAAGTGAATCCTATCGTGTTTGGTTAAGTCCGAACTTTTTTATCAAGTAACATACTTCGTTGTTGTATTGTCTCGATCTCTATCCATAGACGATCACACGAAGTATGAAACGATTATTTGTATTGTCTCGACTCAGTCCATAGACAATCACTTTCGGAAAAAGGACTTATAGGTAGGAAAAGTTTTAGCTTGTGGTATATTTGGGTACCCTCGTCTTTTCAAAACGACTATAACATAGAATGTAGTTTCAAAGCCTATCAAAAAAATTCATTATATCCTATCAAAAGACTTAGAAACGTCAAGCTTCAAAGAAAACAAACCATGCTTATGTTTTCTATTATTCATAGAATGTAGAATTTCATGTCTCACTATAAATGCACTTTCTCTTACCTCTTTTTCTCTAAAAACAGAAACAAAAACCTTAAAACACTAACGCCTCCCCTGCTCAGATCGGCTCCTTTGGAGTCGATCTGAACAAGTCAACCTTCACCCAAATTATTTCTCACCCTGTTCTATCTATTTTACTTAGTTTTATCGATTTTCATTAGAGTTAGGTTGTTTATGTGTTATTTCTTTTGTCCCTTTGCTTCTTTTATGGATTGGTGGTTGTTTGGAGTGTGGATGGTTTGTTATCTTTGGAAATAGAGAAATCATCACATCTCGTCATCTTCAGAGCCAATCTTTAAGAAAGTCAAAGTATCAAAACCAGACATACAAACGACATCATCTCCACATGATCTCCGACAACAAGAAGGAATTTTTCCCTTCTCTCTGATTTTAGTTATATTAATTTTATGTTTACATAGTATAAGTTTACAGATGCATGATTTTGGTTCTCCATGGTTTTATTGCTTGATTTACTGTATTTGTTGTTATATCTTGAGATCTTTCTTTTAGATTTGACCATGTGGGTTGTTGTTGGTGGTCTGGTTATTATCTTTTTCATGGGTAATAATAAACTCCTTTTCAAGCGGGTAGAAAAGTTTAAAGAAAATTTCCGGCATGCTATAAATGTTCCAGCTAAAGATGTTATGGATCATTTCTTTTTTCCAGAAAAGGATGTTAGAGAGGATATGGTTGTTATTGTTTGGCAGAGATGCAGTCAAAGCATATCATCATATTTGCTCAATTCATTAAGGAAAACATAGTGTCAACAACGGCTTATGCATCAGCTTATATTACATTAAAAAGTTCGAGATCTGTTATATTCTATGTTTGTGGTGTCGAGAGGATTATTTTTCTCTTGTTTTAGATTTAGTTTGTACTGTTATTATGTTAGTGAAAATGCGGGGATCTAACAACCTCACCCAATATTTCGATTAGCAATCTGTATGGACTAACTCGAATATACTTTTAAGAGAATCAACTAGACAGTCAGACTCAATCTTAATAAAAAATATATCAAGGATTTAATATCTCTATCTCTCGATTCGATCTATACTCAAACAAATAGAAATTTGTGAGTGTTTATCAAATACAAGAGAAATAAACTTGGATGGTACCAAAGACCAATATCCAAGGATCAATCAATTTCCAATCAACAACCAAAGGTTGGATTTCACAATTGATCGATAAAATGCACAACCTGTGATATTTCAATTATACAACAAAATATAATGCGGAATAAAAATAACACAGACACCAGAATTTTTATTAACGAGGAAACCACAAATGCAGAAAAACCCCGGGACCTAGTCCAGATTGAACACCACACTGTATTAAGCCGCTACAGACACTAGCCTAGTACAAACTAACTTCGGTCTGGACTGTAGTTGAACCCTAATCAATCTCACACTGATTCAAGGTACAGTTGCGCTCCTTACGTATCTGATGCCAGCAGGATACTACGCACTTGATTCCTTTAGATGATCTCACCCAAAAACAAGAGTTGTTACGACCCAAAGTCGAAGACTTGAATAAAAAAATTTGTATCACACAGAAAAGTCTACGATAATAGATAAATCTGTCTCCCACATATAAACCTACGAGTTTGTTCTGTCTTTTGATAAAATCAAGGTGAACAGGAACTAATTGATAACTTGGACTTATATTCCCGAAGAACAACCTAGAATTATCAATCACCTCACAATAATCTTAATTGTATGGTAGCGAAACAAGATATTGCGGAATCACAAACGATGAGACGAAGATGTTTGTGATTTCTTTTTATCTTGCCCTATCGGAGATATAATCTCAATCTAATCTTTCAATTGAACTCGTACGATAGAAAATGGCAAGATCAGATCGCTCAACTACAAGAGAAGTAGTTTCGTCTGGCTTCACAATCCCAATGAAGTCTTCAAGTCGTTAACCTACAGGGTCTCGAGAAGAAACCTAAGGTTAAAGGAGAATAGGCTCTAGCTAAACCAACTAGTATCACACAGGAGGTGTGGGTATTAGTTTTTCAAGTTGCTACAGTTCTCCTTTATATAGTTTTCAAATCAGGGTTTGCAATCAATGTTAGCTTAGTAACAAAGCAATCAATATTCACTGTTAGATGAAAAACCTGATTTAACCAAGCTAATATCTTTCAACCGTTAGATCAAAACTTAGCTTGTCACATACAAATGAAATATATTTCATTTAGGTTTGAGTAACCGTACCTAAACGTGTACACTTAGTTGGTTCACAAATAGTTAACCAATGGTTAGCCATATGAGCACTTTCATATTAACCGTATTCATCTTCTTCACAACTAGTTCAAATGACTTCAAAAGAACTAGCTGAAGAGTTGTTCAATTGCTTAGGTTTTTATACATAGACACAATTGAAACAAAATCGGTTTGATTCATTTGAATTAATTCAAGAACAATATAGTCACGGTTTGCAAAGATTGCATTCCTTATAATTTATTTTTTTAAGTTCATGAACTACCGATTTGAGAAATAACCAGCTTGGATACGCGTACGGGTATACGTACCTTAGCTACCAGATTTGAGTTTCCAAACTCAGCAAAAAAAAATTCGGGTAGAAAAGTTCCGCCAGTACGCGTATGAGTATGCATACCTAAGGTGACTGGTTTATGGGTTCGTAAACTCCAAACTCGGCAGAATTTTTCGGGAGGAAAAGTTCCGCCAGTACGCGTACCCAACCTGTCTCCTTCACCAATACCGTATGCACCCATATGCACACACTTGGTTTCCGGCACATGGATTTATAGACTAATGTGCGAACACACTATATATGCTTATATCCATAGATGGTAATCTCAACTCCACATTTCAATCATTGAAACATTCTTCTATAATGTTATAATAGTCGTTATTCACAACTATCGTCATCAAAGCTATTTTCAAGATTGAAACGTCATCATGACTTCCATCACGGATAAAGATGCAAAATGGTTAAAGCGAAATCTTACCAACACATATTTCGAGAAATAGATAGGCGAGTAAACTCGGCTCGAAATAGCAAATGTGTATGTATGAAAACTATCATACTTATACGACTTTTGTCTCAAGAGTAGGAGATAGAGTAGATAGACTTTTGAGTGATAGATAAGTTCAAGTATCCACATATCATTTAGTCGGATGAAGTTACACTGGTTCCTTGAGTAGTTCTTCGTCTTCGTAAGATGATCGCCATGGAGTTTGGAGCTCAACTACACTTAATTATCCTAGTCCGAGACTTAGCTATAAGTAGACTAGAAATCAATACATATAGTTTTGACAACTAAATTTGACAAACAAGCTTGAGATAGCAACACTTGCGAGTTCGACCGAGCAATGCTCTAACAATCTCCCACTTTGTCTTTTTTAGTGACAAAACTATCAATATATATGGATTACAAAATAAATAAAACTTTGTAGCTTCTCGTCCGCATGCTTGATCTCCTTGGTGCTTCAACATTACTCGAAAACTTCGTCTTTTCCAAGTACTCCCATGATTCCATAGATGTTCAGTTCAGCATCATAGTTGTTGAAGATCCGTAGCCATAACAATGAGAAAACAAAAACTCTCGATCATTGTTATACAGTGTCATATTATTATTACACAGTATCAAAGTTCAATTGTATCACAACTTTGACAACAATACTATGGTGATATGTATCACTCCCCCTTAGTCAATACTTTCATCTCAACATGAAAACCACTCCCCCTTACATGATGATCCGAAAACCATATGTATTTTTAGTGTGAACTACATATTAATTCTCCCCCTTTTTGTCAATAAAATTGGCAAAGGTACGAAAACGGGATCCTAATGAAATTTCCACGAAGACGCTTCAAGACCAAAGAAAAGTACATATCAACTTTGTTTAGATGCAATCATTAAGCCAAATCTAAATGCATTCATCAAGGATTTTATAAAGATACAAGATAACTCCTAAAATATTCCACATCCGCACACCCCACAAATATATGGAAATTAAGCGCAAGTTCAAAAGAACTCTCCCCCATTTGATATCATTCCCGAAAGAATAACAAGAACGACCTTAGTTTTACTAGAAAAGAAGGATTTCTTTGGACACCAAAAACCACAAAGAGAATGATTTTGTATCCAAAAATTCTCAATTAAACTAATCACAAGAGATCTTATGATTAATTTAATCGGAATACACAACCAAATTAACCACAAACGAATCTATGATTAGTCTAGTTGGAAATGCTCACATAAGAAGACTTATGGAGCCGCACGGTATATACATAAGATATGGATCAGGGAAGATCAATACTGCGGAATATACAAAGATTCATTCTATTCTCATCACTATTTGCATACCGACATATGATAGACATAATCTTTGTAGACAAAAGATTTTAACCTATCTTCCATCAATAAATGACATAATAGGATTAACTTTTGTTTGTCAAAAGTTCATCGATCTTATATCAATACATGCATATCGACATATGAAGGAGATAACTTTTGACATCGTATGGGACGGACGCAAACACACATATCTCATAACATATTGCAATATATAAAACCATAAAGATTAATATTGGAAAATCATCTTCCAAATCAACTTTAGAATTTAAATAAATAAATCTAAAAACATTGCAAGATGAAAACGTTGGACATAGCTATGTGTACTCACAATAATGGATATTACAAACCCTAGTTATCCTTCTTAAACAAAAACAAGAATAAAAATTCTCTTTAAGAAGTTTCCTAGACATTAAGATCTTTGAAAAAGTTTATCGATCTTATATCAATATATGCATATAGACATATGAAGAAGATAACTTTTGACATCGTATGGGATGGACGCAAACACACATATTCCATAACATATTGCAATATATAAAGCCATAAAGATTAATATTGCAAAAATCATCTTCCAAATCAACTTTAGAATTTAAATAAATAAATCTAAAAACATTGCAAGATGAAAACGTTGGACATAGCTATGTGTACTCACAATAATGGCTATTCCAAACCCTAGTTATCCTTCTTAAACAAAAACAAGAATAAAAATTCTCTTTAAGAAGTTTCCTAGACATTAATATCTTTGAAAAATTCTTTGTCGTCCCCGAACTCCTTGTTGTCAACAGCCATTGGAACATATGGTTTATGGAGAAAGGAGTCAATACCAATAAACCTTCTTGGTTGATGATGTCGAACTAGGGCCTTCTGAATTTCCAATGATATAAAAACACAAGACTTTATTTGTTGAATCTCTTTTCTTGCCTGCTTTAACTCTTCAAGAACATTAGAAAACTTCTGAGAGTTTGAAGGAACGGCTCTTGGCTTCCTCACATTCCTTCATTTTCTTTTCAAAGTTGGAGACAATTGAGATTTCTCTTTTTCCTTAGTAATTGATGTCTTAACAATCATATTGATATCTTTCCCATCAGAAGACATGGTGCTTGGAGTTTCCATGTTAGCACGGTTTTGTGAGAGGAATTCACAATCAAACCTCAACAAGCAGTCTTAAGATATAAAGAGTATCATAGAAGGAAAAAATTAATGTAGGGTTTCTAAACCTATAAATAGGTTTGTGTACGCACAACTCACAACCCTATAAAGAGTGGAATTGTCGATAATAACCCTCTTCTTTTGGAAAACAGGTCATTTCCAATATCAATAGTGACATGGAGGAATTCCAAAAACCAAACCACATAAATCAAGAAAACATTTCTTTTGAAACCTGAGGTGTGCAAGATCTTGTCTCTTTTGAACAGGCACATGAGACAAGATGCACAAGACAACACAATCAAGTTGTGCTGTGGTGAACAACAATCTGTCCACCATGATCCTTTTGGATGAAATTCATGGAACCCTGCCTTTCCATATGTTTAGACCATGTTTTATTCTCTAATGGTCTAAATCTATCTTTGAAAACTAATTTCTTCGAGGAAGATAAGATCTTACATACCTCAGTTGTTTCTCCGCGAGTTTAAGCTTGGTAGCTAGATGATCTGCTCTTCGTTGAAGCTTGTTGACATATTTCATCTTGTGTTTGTACTTGAAACAATTTGAAAGCTCATGACCCTTGAGAGAACAATATGAGCATGTCAACGCATAACATGATTCAGGTGCCTGTGAAACGCAAGCTGCTAAACACAAATTAGATCTTGAAACATTAAACATAGAGTTTCCAAAAGAAGGTCAATTGATTCTTCCATCTTGATTGGGTTCTCTTCTAAAAGATTATCAAGATTGATGTATGTACTGCTACAATTATTAAAATCAATATTTTCACATAGAAGAGCAACACTTGATTTTTTGTCTTCATCAAAATCATAATTGTCAGACATATCATCAAGCTTCGCAGCAAGACCTTTGTTCCCGGTGTATTTTCTACGATTTGGGAACTCGTTTGCAAAATGACCAAAACCCTTACACTTAAAGCACTGAGGCATATCCTCGTCATCAGTTTCATTTATGTCCCTGTTTTTAGGAGGAATACGATTATGAGGTTTGACAGATGCTTTTGGCTTATCTCTGGAGAACCGTTTACTTCTTTTCAACAGAAGATCCCTAAACTGTCTTGTGATCATCGAGACTGATTTGTCAAGATCTTCATCTGATGAATCATTCTCAGAGTGATCATCTTTAGAGATATACACATTTTTACTTTTATCAAGTAATTTTGTGTCTTTTAGTGCTTTGAACGCAACATCCTTGCCATATTTGGACGTATGCTCATGATCAAAGATCTTTAGCTTCCCAACCAAGGTATTTCTGGAGAGAGTATCAAGGTTATTTCCCTCAACGATGGCATGCTTCTTAGAATCGTATCTAGATGGCAGCGATCTGAGAATTTTCATCATAATGCCCTTTTAATAGTCTTACCCAATGCAAAAGACGCATTAACAATTTCAGACACTTTGTGATTAAACTCATCAAATGAATCTTCATCTGCCATACGAAGGTTTTCCCAATCGGAATTTAGGTTTTGAAGCCTGGCTTCCTTTTAACTGATATTTCCTTCGAATACGATTTCTAAAATGTCCCACGCATCTTTAGACCTAGTGCAATCTGTATGGACGAACTCCGAAATACTTTGCTAGAGAATCAACTAGACAGTCAGACTCAATCTAGATAAATGTATCTCAAGGAGTTAATATCTCTCTCTTGATTTGATTTTTACTCAAGCTAGAAACAATAGCGAGTCTTTATCAAATACAAGGAATACTTGGACGGTACCAAAGTTCAATGTCCAAGGATCAATCAATATCAATCAACAACCAAAGGTTGGATTTCCAATTGATGATCACGAACGCACAACCTGTATTATTTCAATTATATAAAATATAATGCGGAAAAGAAATAACACAGACACCAGAAATTTTGTTAACGAGGAAACCGCAAATGCAGAAAAACCCCGGGACCTAGTCCAGATTAAATACACACTGGATTAAGCCGCTACAGACACTAGCCTACTGCAAACTAACTTCGGACTGGACTATGGTTGAACCCCCAATCAGTCTCCCACCGATCTAAGGTACATTTGTACTCCTACGTCTCTGATCCCAGCAAGATACTGCGCACTTGATTCCCTTAGCTGATCTCACCCACAACCAAGAGTTGCTGCAACCCAAAATCACAGACTTGATAATAAATAAATCTTTCTCACACAGAAAAGTCTATCAAAGGATAAATCTGTCTCCCACAGATAAACCCTAGGTTTTGTTCCGTCTTTTGATATAAAATCAAGATGAACAGGAACCAATTGATAATTCGGTCTTATATTCCCGAAGAACAGCCTAGATTAATCAATCACCTCTCTATAGTCCTTCCTGACTACACAAGCGGATTGTCGAGGAATCACAAACAGTGAGACAAAGATGTTTGTGACTTTTTTATCTTGCCTATCGGAGAACACTCACGATCTCAAGTCAATCAATCGATTGTACTCGTACGATAGAAGATGCAATATCAGATCACACAACTACGATAAAGTAGTATCGGTCTGGCTTCACAATCCCAATGAAGTCTTTAAGTCGTTAACCTGATTTTAGAGAAGAAAATAAAAGGTTAATGGAGATCGACTCTAGCGGGCGCACTAGTAGCACACAAACGTGTGGGGATTAGTTTTGCACAATGCTAGATGTCTCATTTATATAGCCTTCAAATCAGGGTTTTGCCTTAGTTACAAAGCAATCCTTATTCACCGTTAGATGAAAACTGATTTAGATTCAAGCTAATATTTCTCAACCGTTAGATCGAAAAACCTAGCTTGTCACACACATTTGGTAGACGTTTATTGGGTTCGTGAAAACCATGCCCAAACGTGTACGTGTGTGTTGGTTCAACATAGTAACCCAAAGGGTTAACCATATGAGCATTTCATATTAACCTTGTTCTTCTTCACCATAACTAGTTCAATTGACTCAAATGAACTAGTTAAAGAGTTGTTCAATTGCTATGAGATCTTATGTAACTACACAAGACACAATTGAAACAAAGATGATTCGATTCGATTGAATCGGCTCATGAACATTATAGCCACGGTTTGCATAAAGCATTCCTTAGTAATTTAATGTTTCATGTTCAGCACATCTATAGATCATAATCTCTTAAGTTCACAAACAAGTTCGCGGACTTAAGTTAATCGGTTGAGTTTTCCAAACTCAGCAGAAATTCTTGGGATGAGAACTTACGCCAGTTCACGGACTGGGTTCGCGGACTGAGTTCATGGACTTAGCATACAAACGAGTTTTAGAAAATCTTAGCAGAAATTCTCGGTCGAGAACTTCCGACAGTTCGCGGACTTGGAAAGCCAATTCCACAATACTCCCGATTTCTGTTGATCAACAAAGTTCGAAAACTTCGGTTCAAGGAATACATGGTTATGTAATCTAAACTCTCATTTCAATCATTGAGACATTCTCAGAGGACGCTATGTAGCCGTTATTCACAGACCTATTCACGTCAGAGCAATTCTTAAAGTGATTGAAACTTTTCATGACTTTCGTCACTAGGTTAAGATAAACTTGATCAAAGCGAAACGCTATACCAACACACGATTTTGAGATAAAAGATAAGCAATGAATGCTCAACTCGAAATGTCAAATGTGTATGATCTAGTCTCTATAGCATACGACTTTTTTCTCATAAGAAGTAGGAGATAGAAGAGATAGACTTTTGAGTGATAGATAAGTTCAAGTCTCCACATACCTTTTTGTTGATGAAGTTCCACGGTTCCTTGTATAAATCTTCGTCGTTGTATGATGAATCGCCATAAAGTCCTTGAGCTCAACTATACTTTTCTATCCTAGTCCGAGACTTATCTATGTAGGCTAGAATTCAAGACTTATAGTTTTGATCATTAACATTGACAAACATGCTTGAGATAGCAACGCATGCGAGGTTGACCTATCTATGCTCTAACAATCTCCCCCTTTGTCAATTTTAGTGACAAAACTATTAATTCATATGGAATACAAAAAAGATAAACTTTAGTGGCTCCTATTCCATAGTTTAATCTTCAACGTTCCTTGAAATATTCGTCCTTCCAAGTACTCCAATGATCCCAAAGGTTGTAAGTTTAGTACAATCGTTGTTGAAGATCCGTAGCTATAACAATGAGAGAAACCGAGATTCTCGATCATTATTATATAGTGTCATAGTATTATTATATAACATCAAAGTCCAATTGTATCACGACTTTAATAATAATACTATGGTGATTTGTATCACTCCCCCTTAGTCAATACTCCATCTCGATCATGGAAACCACTCCCCCTTACACAATGATCCGAAAACCATATGTATTTGTAGTGTGAACTACAATATTTCTCCCCCTTTTTGTCAATAAAATTGGCAAAGGTACAAGAATGGGATCATAATGAAATTTCCACAAGAGACATTTCATGACCAAAATAAAAAATACATACCAACTTAATTTAGATGCAATCTAATAGCCGAAGCTAACAACATTCATCAAGGAGTCTTAAGATACAAGATAACCCCTATAAAATTCCACAGCTGCACTCCCCGCAAGATATTACTATTAAGCACAAGTTCAAATAAACTCTCTCCCATTTGATTTCATTCCCGAGAGAACAACAAGAGCAACCTTAATTTCGAAAGAAAAGAAGGATTTTTTATTGGACACCAAGAACCATAAGAATGATTTTCTATATCCAAAGCTCAACCAAATTAACCACAAGTAAACCCATGATTAATTCAATTGGAATATACAACTAAATCAATCCACAAAAGTGATCAATTTAATTGAAAGTGCTCAACATAAGTAGACTCACGGAGCTACGACTAAGTCAATCATATGGAGATGACTAACTTAACCGTTCAAATGCTCAACATAAGGAAAACCTTACGGAATATATGACTACATTAACCAAAGAACATGATAGTGTAGCCTTTCATATACTCAACACAAGAACTTGTGGAATATATGAAAACTCAACTAGATTAATTACAAGAGAACCTATAATTAATCTAATTGGAATACAAACAACCAAACTAATCACCGAAGTAATCAATTTAATTATTTGGACTCAACATAAGAGAACTTATGGAACCCCGACTAAGTTCATCATAGAATATGACAACCTTAACCGTACATGTACTCAACATAAGAAAGAAGACTTATGGAGTACTAACTAAATAACCAAACTAGTTGATTAATTTAGTTTCTAATGCTCGACATATAGAATCTTATGGAACAACCAACAAAGCCAAGGTAAATCGACTTAGTTGTAAGGTGCTCAACATAAGACACACAATGGAGCCTTCACGGTAAAACATAATAAAATGGATCAATGAAGATCAATACCGTGGATAACATACAAGGATCTATTCTATTTTCCATCATAATGACAAAATAGACTTTATCCTTGTTGAACAAAAGATTTTATCCTATTTTCCATCAAATACATGATTGCATAGGCATAACTTTTGTATATGTCAAAAGTACATTCGTCCTTTCATCAATACGTATACCGATTCATAAATGACTTTACTTTTGACTGCAATATGGGACCTTCAAGTTCACGGACGTAAACAATACATATCCCATAAACAAATTGCAATACCACAAAATCATAAAGGTCAAATACTGCAAAAACCATCTTCCAAACAAACATGAAGATGAAAACGTTGACAATAGCTATGTGTAAACACAATAATTGTTATTTCAAACTCTAGTAATCCTTCTCAAAAACAAGAATAAATTCTCATAAGAAGTTTCCTAGGCGTCAAGACAAACTCGTAATGCATATATAATATGATTTGTCCTTAGAGGGTAGAATCAATCTTTTCCGCCCGGATTTACACCAAGAATAGCTACCAAAGGCGTATAAAAATATTTTCTTAACAAAGAAGAACATACAAAGTCAATAACGACTATGCACCATAGTTCACAAAGGATGATTGTGAACATTCAAGAATTCCATAGCACTGCGTACTACTTTCCATTCTTGAACTTCCTTCTTTGTGATTCACCAACAACATTCTTGTAAAAGCTACAAATTAGCTTAGAATAGTAGTACTCCAAGAATCCAAGTGCCCAAGTTCAAGAGAAGTGGAACATGTACAACGAAACGAAGCAAAATACTCAAAAACAAGAGAAGGACAAATACCAATCTTAACTCATCCAAATTCAAGGTTTCTCATCTCCATTTTGAAGAGAATACAAAGAGAAAGAGATTGCAAAAAGAATGAGGTCAATCCGAGTTAGGACGAAGAAGATACATCCAAAACAAGTTTACCGAATATCGACGTCAAGTATGCATACGAATTTTCAAGTCCGCGAACTTAACCCCTGGATTTTGGTTTTATATGATGTTATGCATACTTGGTATGTGTACCATGAAGTCCAAACATCCCGAACTATTATTTTCAAACCTGAACATTTAAGAATCTTAAACACAGATCAAGTTAGGTAGAAAAGAACGATAATAAAGGTATGCGAATCATTATAAGTTCTCTAAGCAAATAAAAGAAAAAATCTTGCTCAAGTTTATAGACATACCTTTTTAGATGAATCCAGTTGAATTCTACAATCTTATCAAACATAATCTGTGCACCCCGGTTGTTGTGCTTCCCTCACCGTATACATAGCGGGGCATTTCTTGGTGAGGATGCACATTCAACACAAACAAGTTGTGTTGAGGTGAACAATGTCTTGCTCACCATGGCACCAAGAAATAGTTTCTTTCCAACAACTCTTAAATCTTGTAGTGTTGATAAACACTTAAGGAACTGTTTTTATAAGTCTATCAAAGAACTTCAAGAGAACCCAAAAAGATTTGTGTTTATGATTTCTTGTTTTCCAACTTATAAAAAACAGTTTCTGCAGATAGTTTTTAGTACTGCGAAGGGAAACTCTTTTGATAAAAAGAGACGTCCTAGATTCTTCATAAAATAAGACAATACTACTATCTAGATAGGAAGTATCAGGAATTGAGCAACAAATCAATTCATGCTTTGAGGTGATACACTCAGATGACTGAGATTTAAACTCCTCTTGTAATTCGTTTAGTTTGTCACAACTAATTGGATTACGCAGAGGAGGAGCATTGCTCTCACTGATTAGTAAATCAATATCAACCTCAACATGAAAATTATTCATCATAACTTGATTTAGCCTGTCAAGATATTCTTGCTCTTTCTGGAGGTATAACTCAATATCAAGAGATAAGCTCTCAAGCTCTTCTTTTCAAGCCCTGAAAATACTTCAAGGTATTTTAAACCTGGTGGAGGTTTAGATAAAATTTCTTCTACAGATTTTATCAAATCATTCATGGAAGAGAATTCTGAAATCCCTGGATCTGGTGGTGCATTTATTGAGATAGCACTACTGTCCATATAGTCAGATCGCTACAAACACAGACTTGTAAGGTCTTGAACGTGTTTGCCTTCTCTGATACCAATTGAAAAAGCGGGGGTATAACAACACCACCCAATATTTCACTTAGAAATCTGTATGGACGAACTCCGAAATACTTTGCTAGAGAATCAACTAGACAGTCAGACTCAATCTAGATAAATGTATCTCAAGGAGTTAATATCTCTCTCTTGATTTGATTTTTACTCAAGCTAGAAACAATAGCGAGTCTTTATCAAATACAAGGAATACTTGGACGGTACCAAAGATCAATGTCCAAGGATCAATCAATATCAATCAACAACCAAAGGTTGGATTTCCAATTGATGATCACGAACGTACAACCTGTATTATTTCAATTATATAAAATATAATGCGGAAAAGAAATAACACAGACACCAGAAATTTTGTTAACGAGGAAACCGCAAATGCAGAAAAACCCCGGGACCTAGTCCAGATTGAATACACTGTATTAAGCCGCTACAGACACTAGCCTACTGCAAACTAACTTCGGACTGGACTATAGTTGAACCCCAATCAGTCTCCCACCGATAAGGTACATTTGTACTCCTACGTCTCTGATCCCAGCAGATACTGCGCACTTGATTCCCTTAGCTGATCTCACCCACAACCAAGAGTTGCTGCAACCCAAAATCACAGACTTGATAATAAAAATCTTCTCACACAGAAAAGTCTATCAAAGGATAAATCTGTCTCCCACAGATAAACCCTAGGTTTTGTTCCGTTTTGATATAAAATCAAGATGAACAGGAACCAATTGATAATCGGTCTTATATTCCCGAAGAACAGCCTAGATTAATCAATCACCTCTCTACATCCTTCCTGACTACACAAGCGGATTGTCGAGGAATCACAAACAGTGAGACAAGATGTTTGTGACTTTTTATCTTGCCTATCGGAGAACACTCACGATCTCAAGTCAATCAATCGATTGTACTCGTACGATAGAAGATGCAATATCAGATCACACAACTACGATAAAGTAGTATCGGTCTGGCTTCACAATCCCAATGAAGTCTTTAAGTCGTTAACCTGATTTTAGAGAAGAAAATCAAAGGTTAATGGAGATCGACTCTAGCGGGCGCACTAGTAGCACACAAACGTGTGGGGATTAGTTTTGCACAATGCTAGATGTCTCATTTATATAGCCTTCAAATCAGGGTTTTGCCTTAGTTACAAAGCAATCCTTATTCACCGTTAGATGAAAACTGATTTAGATTCAAGCTAATATTTCTCAACCGTTAGATCGAAAAACCTAGCTTGTCACACACATTTGGTAGACGTTTATTGGGTTCGTGAAAACCATGCCCAAACGTGTACGTGTGTGTTGGTTCAACATAGTAACCCAAAGGGTTAACCATATGAGCATTTCATATTAACCTTGTTCTTCTTCACCATAACTAGTTCAATTGACTCAAATGAACTAGTTAAAGAGTTGTTCAATTGCTATGAGATCTTATGTAACTACACAAGACACAATTGAAACAAATATCATTCGATTCGATTGAATCGGCTCATGAAAATTATAACCACGGTTTGCATAGAGCATTCCTTAGTAATTTAATGTTTCATGTTCAGAGCACATCTTTAGATGATAACCTCTTAAGTTTACAAACAAGTTCGCGGACTTAAGTTAATCGGTTGAGTATTCCAAACTCAGCAGAAATTCTTGGGATGAGAACTTCCGCCAGTTCGCGGACTGTTTTCGGGGACCGAGTTCGTGGACTTAGCACACAAACGAGTTTTGGAAAATCCTAGCAGAAATTCTCGGTCGAGAACTTCCGACAGTTCGCGGACTTGGCAAGCCAATTCCACAATCCTCCCGATTTCTGTTGATCAATAAAGTTCGAAAACTTCGGTTCAAGTATTACATGGTTATGTAATCTAAACTCTCATTTCAATTATTGAGACATTCTCAGAGGACGCTATGTAGCCGTTATTCACAGACCGATTCACGTCAGAGCAATTCTCAAAGTGATTGAAACTTTTCATGACTTTCGTCACTAGGTTAAGATAAACTTGATCAAAGCGAAACGCTTTACCAACACACGATTTCGAGATAAAAGATAAGCAATGAATGCTCAGCTCAAAATGTCAAATGTGTATGATCTAATCTATATAGCATACAACTTTTGTCTCATAAGAAGTAGGAGATAGAAGAGATAGACTTTTGAGTGATAGATAAGTTCAAGTCTCCACATACCTTTTTGTTGATGAAGTTCCACGGTTCCTTGTATAGATCTTCGTCGTTGTATGATGAATCGCCATAAAGTCCTTGAGCTCAACTATACTTTTCTATCCTAGTCCGAGACTTAGCTATGTAGGCTAGAATTCAAGACTTATAGTTTTGATCACTAACATTGACAAACATGCTTGAGATAGCAACGCATGCGAGGTTGACCGACTTATACTCTAACAGGGTCTAACAACCTCATCCAATATTTCGATTAGCAATCTGTATGGACTAACTCGAATATACTTTTAAGAGAATCAACTAGACAGTCAGACTCAATCTTAATAAAAAGTATATCAAGGAGTTAATATCTTTATCTCTCGATTTGATCTATACTCAAACAAATAGCAATCTGTGAGTCTTTATCAAATACAAGAGATATAAACTTGGATGGTATCAAAGACCAATATCCAAGGATCAATCAATTTCCAATCAAGAACCAAAGGTTGGATTTCACAATTGATTGATACAAAGCTCAACCTGTGATATTTCAATTTTATAACAAAATATAATGCATAATAGAAATAACACAGTGTGGATGGGGAAAAACGATTTGCTGGTTTTTAAGGAATTGAGGAGACGACTGTACGGAGGAGACTCCTCTAACCGAGCGAAATGTTAAACCTCACACAGATGCACCGCTGCAAAGGGGGTACTTTAGATTCGAGAGATCAATCTGTAGTACTCCGGCCTAAATCAAGACAATGACCGTTCCAGAGTAAATTCGGTCACAAGAGAGGATGGGTTGATCTATAGGAGGGAAGCTGGGAAATGTGTGGAATCAAAGATTGTGGGTGTGTGAATTTTGAATATGATAAGCTCTGAATGATTGAAATTGCTCAATTGAGAGTAGTTTCTCAATTGATGAGTTGATGATCTCGTGTTGTCGATGAGACGTGAGATTGATGATATTGTTGATGATGATGATTCAATCATGATTCAGAGACTTATTTATATTGCTGGAATTTTAGACACCATGACCCCATGAAGTGTGACAGTTGATGGAATCAAGGAGTGGGGAAGTGGAGATCGTGTTTGAAACCATTTGCTCAACGTGTGGAGACTTGGTCGATTTTCCACCCACTACCTCGTGAATTCCTTCAACTGATTGCATGACTTGCTCACATTCCATCGTGTGTTTGAACACACGTGCCGTGTAGAGCGCCAGACCAAAACCCTAAGTGATATCCCCCCAAGTGACACGATTGACGTCTCGTGGTTTGTTAGTCAATTGATGACTTCGTGGTTTGATAGGACGATGAGTCCATGTAGTTGCTGAGTGTCGAACATGATGTTCTGAAACTCATGAATTGAACATGTCATGTCATGAGGAAAACACCATGAGATGATGAAAAATAATTATAAAATAAGGAATGAGGAAGCGTGGGACCGCCGTGGTCAAGGCATGGTCGGCCGGCCGTGACCACGGTCCCGTGGTGGCTTTTCCTTAATTTTATAATATTTTGATGATTTTATGAAAAATTCATGAATTTTGAGAAATTTGATGAATTTAGGGGGTTTCCATGAATTAAAGGAGTTTTCATGAGTTCATGGAAGCAAAATATTAAAATAATAAAAACACGGGCGTGTGGGACCATGGAGGCATGGCCGGCCGGCTATGGACCGGTCCCACGAGTTTTTCATAATTTTTTAATATTTTTAGGTATTTTTGATGATTTGAGGGAATTTTTCCTAATTTGAGAGAAATGCCATCAAATCAAGGAATTTGATGAATTCAAGGAAAAATAGGATAAATAATAATAAAATAATAAAGCAAAGGGCGTGTGGGACCGGCTAGGGCATGGCCGGCCGGCTAGTGGCCCGGTCCCACAAGTTTTTATTATTTTATTTTATTATTATATGATGATTTGTGCAAAAAATACCATGAAATCAAGGAGTTTTTTCATGAAATTAGAGAAATAATTTCATCAAATCATGGCTGGTTGGCCAATGGTCACGCCCCACACTCCTTTCCTTAATTTTATATTATTTGTTATGGATTTATGGAAGTACCAAGAAACCGAGGAGCTTCCTCGAGACGAAGGAGATTTGATCAGATGAGAGAATTTTCATCAAATCATGGAAAATAATAAAAATGTATTAAAAATATAAAACTGACGTGGAACTGACGCAGCGCGGTCGGTAGGTCGTGTGTCCGTGTTCCCAGCACCTTGGTCAATATTTTTAATTATTTATTATTTTCTTCCCTATTTTGCATAGGTTCATCGTTTCGTTGTATTTTGAAATACTCGTTCATGCGGTGACTGTTAGTGTATCGTCGTTGAATACACTTTCACCATTTGAATCGGGGCTTACTTAGAGGTAGCTCAGACGCCCGGTTGTTGATTATTTATTACTAATTGTGGAATTCAGTGGAGAATAATTCACAAAACTAAGTAATAAGATGTTTATTATTAATTCATAGGATCAGCTGAGGATTCGACTACGAGTTCAGAATAATAAAGTGAGCATTACCATTCCATGGGATTGTAGATTCGACCATAGAATCGGAGTAATTAAGATTTATCTATTACCATTTATGAGACCAGTTGTGGATTCGATCATGAAATCGGAGTAATGAGGTAATATAGTTATTGTTATTCTATGAGATCAAGCCGTGGATTCGATCATAGAATCAGAACAATTGTTTATTGCCATTCTGTGGGACCAGTCGTGGATTCGACCATGGAATAAGATCAATTGTTATTGCCATTCCATGGGACCAGTTGTGGATTTGACCATGGAATAGGATCAATTGTTATTGCCATTCCATGGAACCAGTCGTGGATTCGACCATGGAATAGGAGCAATTGTTATTGCCATTCCATGGGACCAGTCGTGGATTTGTCCATGGAATATGATCAATTGTTATTGCCATTCCATGGGACCAGTCATGGGTTCGACCATGGAATAGGAGTAATTAAGTTTTATCTATTACCATTTATGAGACCAGTTGTGGATTCGATCATGAAATCAGAGTAATGAGATAATATAGTTATTGCTATTCTATGAGATCAAGTCGTGGATTCGATCATAGAATCAGAACAATTGTTTATTTCCATTCCATGGGACCAGTCGTGGATTCGACCATGGAACAGGAGCAATTGTTATTGCCATTCCATGGGACCAGTCGTGGATTCGACCATGGAATATGAGCAATAATAGATTATTCTGGGAATTCAGTAATGAATGTCACGGCAGAATTAATCTTAATTAGGAATAATTAACTTTGTGGATCTATACTAGCAGAGCAAGCTGTCTAAGAGCATTAATTATCCCGATATGAGCTTGTCAGTAAGTCGTATCCTTTATATAGTCAGGGTAAACTCGTTGTTTGTTCCTGAAGACGTTACCGCTCTATACTAGCAGAGCAAGCTGTCTAGGAGCCGTTCATCTCGTGATACTATATAGAAATAATCACTGAAAGTGTTCAGTATTCATGAGATATGCTGTTGTCCAGTCGTGAGACTACATATCTACATGTACTCTGAGAGAAAGTACTCTCTGTTGAGAATTCGATGAGAGACCCGTATCTCAATACTCACGTCTGATTGCTGGATCAGAGCTTCGTATAATTATGAGTTTACGATTTTAGCCCTTATAGAAAACCCACCATCTACATTAAGTCCCCTGCTTACTGAGGAAAGCTGTGTTCCTCAGTCAACATTCAATGGTGATTTTCCGGCCATAAATAATAATACCAGTAATTGAACTTAGTCGTAAGTTGAGACGTTACCGTATTTAGAGAGCATGAGCAAAACACGACTTGATGAAGTATTCAATGTCATGATTGGAGCATTGTTTGATGAGCATAAAGTGGTAGCACCGCTGATTTGGTGATGGAACCTTGGTCGTTTAGGATTCGCGGGCCGGGCCCAAGAAAGGTATCCGTTTTAGCACGGACGCTCGTTCGTTCGTTAGTTTAAGAAACAACAAAATAGACCTGAGTCTAATGATAAAAATTTTGTCTATGAGCTTTCACGAAAAACAAAATTTTATTTTTTAAATATGTGAGATTTCACAAAGTGGAATAAACTCTCGTTTCAAAGGTGGATGCTCGTACGAGAGAAAAGTTTTTTTTTTTTTAAATAGACGTGCGTCTGTTAGTAATAAAATTTTGTTTATGAGCTTTCATGAAAAAAATTTATCTCGAGCTTTCAGAAATCTTTGAGAATATACTCTCGCTTCAGAGACAGATGCTCGTGCGAGGGAGCAAAAAAATATATAGATACATTTTCCAAATTTACGTAAGTTTCACGTTAAATATTTATTTAGTTTGTAAAATCATGTTTTGATTTTGAACAACTGTTGAATGTATACCATTATACATGGTAAAATAATGTCTATATGTGAGTTTTCACAATCGTAGAATGGACGTCTGTCCAGATTTTGAGAGACCAATGAATGTTCACATTGTAAAATTTACGTGGGTTGTTCACGGTTTTATGAAAATCATGTCAGAATTTTGCTCGTCTTAGCAGGTTTGAAGGAATGAGAAAGATTTGAAGTATTAACTCATGTACTGTTAGTGGAATCGTAAACAGGTAAGAGTTGAAAGTTACCATTTTTGCAGACACTGATGTGAGCATCTTTATTCCATGATTCGTTGTTTTATTGAATCTTGCACTTTGAATGAGGCGCTGAATGTTATGCATCTGTCACAGCCACTTTGCAAGAATGACTGACTCCCATGATGATACTTTCAAAGACGATGTATCCAGAGATGACATCTCCGCGGGTGCAACTTCAAGAAATGGTACTTCTGGGACCTCTGAGTGATGGTGAGAGATCCTTCATACTGAGTTGTACTCCTGGTTATTTCATCAACTATACCACAGGATGATCGTGTAGTGATGTTTCAGATCAATGTAGACTCCTTGGAAATGGAAGAAATTCTTCGGGGCGGAGCACCCAGAAGTAAGGACTACAGGATGTTAGCAACTGACGTGCAGTCCCCAGCCGTTTCTTTGGTGAGTTGTTAGCGCTCCTTGTGTCATGACTTTTCCTGCCCGTGCAATTAGGATCACGAGACCAAGGTTTTTTTATTTCTTTTCAGATCTTTTCTCCATCGATTGACGGTCTTCAACTTGTTCCCAGGCGAACAATTCAGGAATCCAGTACTGATGAAGAAGTCGATGTAAATATCTCTTTCGTGCAGGTGATCACGGCATCTCCTTGAATGAAATAATAATAATTTTTGTTGATGAATCCAGGAATAAACCATTATAGATAAGAATCATGTTGATGAAGCGCACTCTTCTTTGGGACATGGGAATATGGAGAATTCCCGAATCGAATGGAGATAGTGGTGTTGTCAACGGAGATTCTGGCATTGTCGAGGCTTCAAATGATTTAGAGACTCCCTTAGTAAGTATATCTCCTGTAATTTCTTCAAAGAAGTATGATATCGCTGATTCGTGAATGAATGAATGAAAATCCATGTGAATTTATGGATAACTTTGCCGAAATACGTCACCAGAAAATTTCAGACTTCAGATTTTACTAGAAACGCTGTAGAATCCTCGTCTGAAGTCATATTTTCTCGGTTTGCATATGTATCTTCAAGCCCCGGAAATTTCCAAGCTTTCTCAAAGAAGATCTTTGAAGTTTGAGCATGTTTAGGGCCTGAAAAAGGAGAAATAGTGAACTTCCAGGAGACCTTCAGAACTTTTCCAGATTGCATGTTGTCCGATGTTTTGGCCACATATGTTAGCTCGTTCATCCGATTGCTATGAAATTTTTATATGTTGTAGTCAACATCCATACGAAGATAATGGTATATGACCTAACCTTAAATTCCTTATCAATTGCTCCCAGTTCTCCGTTGAATACATGGAAGTGTAAAATCTCTTCAGCTGAGCTTGTTTGAAAACGTGTTTCATGACATCTACACTATTTTCTCATGTCTTGGGTGCATAATAAGGAACTTATATGATGTTAGTTCACTTACATTATTAATTTTATGGTTGTGTTGGGTTTCCACGCTTGAATCATTCTAATCCCATGTAATCTTCACATTATGTGCCAAATGCTGAAGTTGGGAATAATGGATCCAACAATGATGACTTGAGAAACTATGGAGCCATTGATAATGAGACCTCCATCCCTGTACCTCAAGGTCATGGAAATCTTGTTGTTGATGCCGTTGAGGCCAATTTTGCGTGGGATGGTGGAACCCGAATCGAGAATGGAAGAAGCTGCTTCAACCGAAGTTGTTCCTATGATTGCTGACGCTGCTCCAGCGACTGAGAACCGGATAATAGTGCATGAGTATCCCAACGCAGGGACTGCTTTTACTCCTTCATTTGGTGAGATACTCCCATATCGCAGGTTTGTTGGTGGATTTAGCGTTCCCATTAGATATGCTGCTATGTACAAGAAACCGTGGAAGACGTATGGGCACATTGTCGTTACTAAGGATACGGAGCATAGTTATTTCTTGACGAGGCAAGTAGAAGCCATCTTGCATGTTATAAATGATATCCGCATCACAGCTGGAAATACTTTCACCCGGGATGTACTCTTTAATTGGGAGTACAACTTGAAGAAAGCTGAAGAACTTGGCTTCAATATGAAATGGATTCGTCAAAAGATTGATGCTATCAGGAAAGCAGTGAAAAGTGACACTCCCTTCACCACCAGTGATGCCATGTTGAAGAAGATGGATGAAGTTGCTCCAAAGACCGAAAAGTCTAGAACCATTATTATAGATATAATCTTTGCTACTTCATCCAGTGATCCTTTTACATTCACGAACTAGTTGATGAGTTGAGCGTCCGTAAGATGAAGGTGTACTGAGAGTTCAACCTGAATGCTCCTGAAAGCATAACTTTACCAAGAACTGGCTTTGTCAGTGAGTCGACATTGTTGCAGTAGATGGCATCAAGAGTTCTCATACTGGATGTGATTGGTGAAGAGAGAAAGTTCCTCAATCATGCAGGGGCTTGTGACATAGAGAAAACCCGTTGATGAAGTTTCACGAAATCACCTCAGGTTGCCCAGTGTATATTGAAAGAGTTAGCGCCATCCATGATGTTGCATATGCTTCAGAAGTCTTATCATGGGATAATGAAGACTTATCGTTTAGTTACACTTTGATCGTGCTGGTGTTGAATCAATGTGTCATCGTCGAGATATTTGTGCTGAAGCTGTACTCTTTGATTGGGAGTACAATTTGATGGCTTTTTTAGATGCTTGAGCGTTGAAACGTATATTCCTTAAGTATCGAATGTCTTAGGGGTTTGATCGTCTCGGACCTGGAGTATCTTCTGTTGATTCAGCATCCCTTTCGTTGCAGTAGTGGGATTCGACACTTGTGAAGACATCAGAGCTTTCTGATTTTGTAGAACACATGGACTTGCAGGAGAAATGCCCAAAGTGTTCTTTGTCATGTTTGGACGTCAATAATGAATATTTCAGTGCTTGATTCGGAGAAACGTCAGATTCAACCACTTGGTAAAATACTAATGCGGTGAAGCTACCATTCATAACGTCTTGTAGAGTTTCTACCATAATTAAGTCCCCATGCTAGGATAGCATGTGGGGAAATAAATGACATAGACATGGAATGAGACTTGCCTGAGCGCGGAACCTCTTGATGAATGTCTATGCATATTTTGCAGGTTCTTGCTTCAACCTCGTCGAAATTACTCAAAGTACTCTGATGAAGGAATGTCCGTCAAATCTTCTGGATTAGAACTTTCTTCGTTGGAGAGATGTATAACCAAATGCGCTTTGTAAGTACTCATCTTTTCAGCATGGATCCACGCTCTTCTGAAGGACATGTCATATCCTGGATCTTCTTGATTGATTATGTGAAACTTGGTTTCTGTCCAGGTTGAACTTATGTTCACTTTGAGAATGATGTAGCCATAAGTATTTCCGAGCGCTCCTTCAAGGTCTCTGATTGAGATGGAGCATGAGTATCTTCTTGTCGAGTGATGCATGTGGATCCGATGGTTTTCAGTGGAATTTTGTTGATGGAGGTGTCAGCATCGATCAACGTTCTTCCAAATTTTTCTTCTGAGATTGACTGTGGTAAGCAGTCCCCAGTCGTACATATCTTGGTCTGTGGTTGGAGGCTCAAGAAGTATTTTCGGAATGGACTTCTTGACACGATGTGGTTCAGTACTGTGAACATGTCTCTCTTTGTGCCTTCGACAGATAACGCAATTCATGTTCGACCAAGGATTGAACTGCCTCTTTGATAGGTTGTTCAGAGAGTGTAAGGTTTTGACTGGGAGAGGATTCTTGTGTACTCCTTCAGTCCCCAGTTGAAGCTATTGTGGATCAACCTTCTCTTTGAAAATGTGCTTCAAAACTCCGCAGTCGCTTGTGGGATGATTGACGAACCTGTGGAAGCGGCAGTAACGAGGACTTTCCATGTCTTCTTCAGTTGGTTCTTTCTTGACATATGGCAACTTGATTGCACCATCTTGGACCCAGACATCCAGGAGTTCGATCACCTCTTTAATGGAAAAAGGAAAGTCAGGTGCTTCTTGATCAGGAACTCTTGTGCGTTGGTCAGAGGCTTGTGCATCTTGCTTATCCTTCCTTTGTGCTTTTGAAGGAGCTGAGGTATGCTTGCGCGGCGGTTTGGATTTCCGTTTGCTCCCTTATGCAACAGTGTTTGTGGAAGGCTGGAGGTTTTACTGCTTCTTGATCAGACGTCTGCTACCTCGAGTGTCTCGCGGTTCTTCAGCCTTTGTAGCTTTTGTTCTTTCCAGTAAAGCGGTGCAGTAGTTGCCGATCTCTTCGCCGCTTCATGAAGCTCTGAGAAGGTCTGGAAAAGATATTTTCCAATAAATCTCTGTAGACCGGGATCATGCCGTTGATACACAAGTCTACCAGTTGCTGCTCCGTGACGTTGGATCATGGCAATCCAACGCTTGAACTCTGAACCTTTTCACATAATCGTTAGGATGTTCGTTGTTCCTTTGAAACATCCTTCCGATCAGAGAGGGTAATTTCTCTGAAACGAAGAAATACTTCCTATAGAAAGCATTAACCATTTCTCCCAACCGTTGATAGTTCCTGGTGCGATGTTGTTGTACCAGGTGTATCTCCCTTTCAAGGATTTTGAAAATTCTTTGAGGCGAACAACATGGTTATGCTCATGTTCACCCAAAGCTTCCAGGAACCGAGAAACATGTTCCCGAGCATTGCCGGTTCCGTCGTACAAAGTAAAGGTTGGAGAGATATAACCTTTTGGAAGAGGAATCCTCTGCTAGCAGGGTATGGAGGCTGGTGACGATGGACATGTGGGGTCTTGTCCTTTCCACGGTTCTCCAGAAGGCGTTCCAAATCCTCCCGAGTGATGAAGTTTGATGACTCCTTCGCCGATGGATCGTCTGCAGCTTTGCGGACTTCATCATCATCTACTGTATGAATCGAAATTACCTCAGGATCAGCGTCTGAGGATTTTTCCTTCTCTTTTCCTTTTCCTTGGGTCTTCCCTGACATTGTATCAGTGAGAGCCTTCAGTTGATTAAATAGCTCCTTCTGTGTAGCCATATCGGTTTGATTCTTTGCAAGAGTCTCTTGCACTTTGATGAGATCAGCAATGGTAGGTGGGTTTTCTCTGATTTCCTCAGGGGAACGACCAAACAGGGGATGTGCTCCAGTCTGATGAGGAGTGACGCCACCGCCATTGTTGGAAGCAGGAATGGTTTCTGGAATATCATCATTAGTGTCGTTGCTAGTGTTAGCATCATTTATGTTAGGATCTGCGATCGTGCGTGACCTAAGATCAACCATCTTGTGAAAGCTTGAGATTGCAACCGAGAGATTAATCTCCCACTGTGGTCGCCAATCTGTGAGGGGAAAAACGATTTGCTGGTTTTTAAGGAATTGAGGAGACGACCGTACGGAGAGACTCCTCGAACCGAGCGAAATGTTAAACCTCACACAGATGCACCGCTGCAAAGGGGGTGCTTTAGATTCGAGAGATCAATCTGTAGTACTCCGGCCTAAATCAAGACAATGACCGTTCCAGAGTAAATTCGGTCACAAGAGAGGATGGGTTGATCTGTAGGAGGGAAGCTGGGAAATGTGTGGAATCAATGGTAATCAAAGATTGTGGGTGTGTGAATTCTGAATATGATAAGCTCTGAATGATTGAAATTGCTCAATTGAGAGTAGTTGCTCAATTGATGAGTTGATGATCTCGTGTTGTCGATGAGACGTGAGATTGATGATACTGTTGATGCTGATGATTCAATCATGATTCAGAGACTTATTTATATTGCTGGAATTTTAGACACCATGACCCCATGAAGTGTGACAGTTGATGGAATCAAGGAGTGGGGAAGTGGAGATCGTGTTTGAAACCAGTTGCTCAACGTGTGGAGACTTGGTCGATTTTCCACCCACTACCTCGTGAATTCCTTCAACTGATTGCACGACTTGCTCACATTCCATCGTTGTTTGAACACACGTGCCGTAGACCGCCAGACCAAAACCCTAAGTGATATCCCCCCAAGTGACACGATTGACGTCTCGTGGTTGTTAGTCAATTGATGACTTCGTGGTTTGATGGGACGATGAGTCCATGTAGTTGCTGAGTTGAACATGATGTTCTGAAACTCATGAATTGAACATGTCATGAGACAGAGGTATATTCTTACGATGAAGTGAGCAAGTATTGCTCATTCGATGGATCGTTGAATATTGATTGTTGAACCAATATTCCTTGGTTTGAGCAAATATTTATCATCTGAGCAAGTGTTGCTCATGTGATGAATTGTTGAATATTTGATCGTCTGAGCATGTGTTGCTCATCTGATGGATTATTGGCAGCGTACCAAAAATATTAATTAGAATACTGGTCGTTGAACCGAGCATAATTAAAAATTAATGACCATGAGGTCGTCGTAAAATTATTAAGGTTGGAATCTGGAATGATGATCCTTGGATTCAGAAACCCTAATTTGATCAATTGATGATCAATTCATGGTTCGTCAGAAGTTTAACCATGGGACGAAGGAGGGAGCGACTACATGGGACCGTGGATCAACCATGTAGTGTCCATATGCTCACGTGAGCAAATACAAAGAACTCCTGAAGAGTTGACGATTTGTTGGTGAAAGAATGATTAAATGCTGGTTTAATCATTTATTCGAAAATGCTCGTCTGAGCCTTAGGTGAGAAAACCTAATTAATTATGACGAGGTGAGGGACCGACCATGGGGTCATGAAACCGGCCCTGGGTCACGTGACCGCCTGATGATCACTTCATGAAAATCCAAAGTGTTTGGAAGAGTCTTGGACCTAATACGTGCAATTGTGCAAATTAGGTCAAAACTGTGAAACTTGATGGGACCGGCTTCTGAGCCAAAGAGCCAATCTTGGTCGGTCAAGATAGCGTGCTCGTGTCCCCAAGGCGTCCGCGTCTCAGTCCTGAGAATTTTGATATTTTCTGGCGTGCAATTGAGCATCCATTCGAGAAAATATGCCAAAATTAGGGTTTCGACGAAACTGAGGAAAACACCATGAGATGATGAAAATAATTATAAAATAAGGAATAAGGAGGCGTGGGACCGCCGTGGTCAAGGCATGGTCGGCCGGTCGTGACCACGGTCCGTGGTGCCATTTTCCTTAATTTTATAATATTTTGATGATTTTATGAAAATTCATGAATTTTGAGAAATTTGATGAATTTAGGGAGTTTCCATGAATTGAAGGAGTTTTCATGAGTTCAGGAAGCAAAAATATTAAAATAATAAAAACAGGGCTGTGGGACCATGGGGCATGGCCGGCGGCTGGACCGGTCCCACGAGAGTTTTTCATAATTTTTATATTTTTAGTATTTTTGATGATTTGAGGGAATTTTTCCTAATTTGAGAGAAATACCATAAATCAAGGAATTTGATGAATTCAAGGAAAAAGGAAAATAATAATAAAATAATAAACAAGGGCGTGTGGGACCGGCTAGGGCATGGCCGGCCGGCTAGTGGCCGGTCCCACAAGTTTTCATAATTTATTTTATTTATTATTATTGATGATTTGTGCAAAATACCATGAAATCAAGGAGTTTTTTCATGAAATTAGAGAAATAATAATAATAAAATAATAAGGAACCGTGGGTGTGGGCCGGCTGGGACCAAGGCATGGCCGGTTGGCCAATGGTCACGCCCCACACTCTTTCCTTAATTTTATATTATTTTTATGGAATTTATGAATACCATGAAACCGAGGAGTTTCCTCGAGACGAAGGAGATTTGATAAAATGAGAGAATTTTCATCAAATCATGGAAAATAATAAAAATGCATTAAAAATATAAAACTGGCGTGTGGAACTGACCACGGCAGGTGTGGTCGTGTGTCGTGTTCCCAGCACCTGGTCAATATTTTTAATTATTTATTATTTTCTTCCCTATTTTGCATAGGTTCATCGTTTCGTTGTATTTTGAAATACTCGTTCGTGCGGTGACTGTTAGTGTATCGTCGTTGAATACACTTTCACCATTTGAATCGGGGCTTACTTAGAGGTAGCTCAGACGCCCGGTTGTTGATTATTTATTACTAATTGTGAAATTCGGTGGAGAATAATTCACAAAACTGAGTAATAAGATGTTTATTATTAATTCATAGGATCAGCTGAGGATTCGATTACGAATTCAAAATAATAAAGTGAGCATTACCATTCCATGGGATCGTAGATTCGACCATAGAATCAAAGTAATTAAGATTTATCTATTACCATTTATGAGACCAGTTGTGGATTCGATCATGAAATCGGAGTAATGAGATAATATAGTTATTGTTATTCTATGAGATCAAGCCATGGATTCGATCATAGAATCAGAACAATTGTTTATTTACATTCTGTGGGACCAGTCGTGGATTCAACCATGGAATAAGATCAACTGTTATTGCCATTCCATGGGACCAGTCGTGGATTCGACCATGGAATAGGATCAATTGTTATTTTCATTCCATGGGACCAGTCGTGGAGTCGACCATGGAATAGGAGCAATTGTTATTGCCATTCCATGGGACCAGTCGTGGATTCGACCATGGAATAAGATCAATTGTTATTTCCATTCCATGGGACCAGTCGTGGATTCGACCATGGAATAGGAGTAATTAAGTTTTATCTATTACCATTTATGAGACCAGTTGTGGATTCGATCATGAAATCGGAGTAATGAGATAATATAGTTATTGTTATTCTATGAGATCAAGCCGTGGATTCGATCATAGAATCAGAACAATTGTTTATTGCCATTCCATGGGACCAGTCGTGGATTCGACCATGGAATATGAGCAATAATAGATTATTCTTGGAATTCAATAGTGAATGTCACAGCAGAATTAATCTTAATTAGGAATAATTAACTTTGTGGCTCTATACTAGCAGAGCAAGCTGTCTAGGAGCATTAATTATCCCGATATGAGCTTGTCGGTAAGTCATATCCTTTATATAGTCAGGGTAAACTCGTTGTTTGTTCCTAAAGAAGTTATCGCTCTATACTAGCAGAGCAAGTTGTCTAGGAGCCGTCCATCTCGTGATACTATATAAAAATAATCACTGAAAGTGTTCAGTATTCATGAGATATGCCGTTGTCCAGCCGTGAGACTACATATCTACATGTACGCTGAGAGAAATTACTCTCTGTTGAGAATTCGATGAGAGAACCGTGTCTCAATACTCACGTCTGATTGCTGGATCAGAGCTTCGTATAATTATGAGTTTACGATTTTAGCCCTTGTCGAAAATCCACCATCTACACACAGACACCAGAAGTTTTGTTAACGAGGAAACCGCAAATGCAGAAAAACCCCGGGACCTAGTCCGGATTGAGCACCACACTGTATTAATCCGCTACAGACACTATCCTACTACAAACTTACTTCGGTCTGGATTGTAGTTGAACCCTAATCAATCTCATAGTTATTCAAGGTGCAGTTGCGCTCCTTACGTATCTGATCCCAGCAGGATACTACGCACTTGATTCCCTTAGCTGGTCTCACCCAAAACTAAGAGTTGCTATGACCTAAAGTGGAAGACTTGAATAAACAAATCTGTATCACACAGAAAAGTCTACGATAATAAATAAATCTGTCTCCCACAGATAAACCTACGAGTTTGTTCCGTCTTTTGATAAAATCAAGGTGAACAGGAACTAATTGATAACCCAGACTTATATTCCCGAAGAACAACCTAGAATTATCAATCACCTCACAATAATCTTAATCGTATGGTAGCGAAACAAGATATTGCGGAATCACAAACGATGAGACGAAGATGTTTGTGATTTCTTTTTATCTTGCCCTATCGGAGATATAATCTCAAGCAAATCTTTCAATTGAACTCGTACGATAGAAAATGGCAAGATCAGATTGCTCAACTACAAGAGAAGTAATTTCGTCTGGCTTCATAATCCCAATGAAGTCTTCAAGTCGTTAACCTACAGGGTCTCGAGAAGAAACCTAAGGTTAAAGGAGAATCGACTCTAGCTAAACCAACTAGTATCACACAGGAGGTGTGGGGATTAGTTTTTCCAGTTGCTAAAGTTTTCCTTTATATAGTTTTCAAATCAGGGTTTGCAATCAATGTTAGCTTAGTAACAAAGCAATCAATATTCACCGTTAGATGAAAAATCTGATTTAACCAAGCTAATATCTTTCAACCGTTAGATCGAAACTTAGCTTGTCACACACAAAGGAAATTATTTCATTTAGGTTTGAGTAACCGTACCTAAACGTGTACACTTAGTTGGTTGACAAATAGCTAACCAATGGTTATCCATATGAGCACTTTCATATTAACTTTATTCATCTTCTTCACAACTAGTTCAAATGACTTCAAAAGAACTAGTTGAAGAGTTGTTCAATTGCTTAGGTCTTTATACATAGACATAATTGAAACAAAATCGGTTTAATTCATTTGAATCAATTGATGAACAATATAGCCACAGTTTGCAAAGATTTCATTCCTTATAATTTATTATTTTAAGTTCATGAACTACCGATTTGAGAAATAACCAGCTTGACCGTATGCACACATATGCACACACTTGGTTTCCGGCACATGGATTTATACACTAATGTGCAAACACACTATATATGCTTATATCCATAGATGGTAATCTCAACTCCGCATTTCAATCATTGAAACATTCTTCTATAATGTTATAACAGTCGTTATTCACAATTATCGTCATCAAATCTATTTTCAAGATTGACACGTCATCATGACTTCCGTCACGGATAAAGATGAAAAATGGTTAAAGCGAAAGCTTGCCGACACATATTTCGAGAAATAGATAGGCGAGTAAAGTCGGCTCGAAATAACTAATGTGTATGTATGAAAATTATCATACTTATATGACTTTTGTCTCAAGAGTAGGAGATAGAGTAGATAGACTTTTGAATGATATATAAGTTCAAGTCTCCACATACCTTTTAGACGGACGAAGTTCCACTGGTTCCTTGAATAGTTCTTCATCTTCGTAAGATGATCGCCATGGAATCTGGAGCTCAACTACACTTAACTATCTTAGTCCGAGACTCAGCTTTAAGTAGACTAGAAATCAACAGATATAGTTTTGACAACTAAATTTGACAAATAAGCTTGAGATAACAACGCTTGCGAGTTCGATCGAGAAATTCTCTAAAAGTTAGTTTCTCTTTTTTTAGTTTTATTTTATTTAGGATTAGTAAGGAAAACAAAGATAGCAGAAACTCAATCAAGGTTATCATCAAGTTCATATTCTACCTCAACTGTTACTACATCTCCAATTCCGAGTCATTCCGATACTTTACGTTACAGACACCTAAAGACCGATTCAGACTACCACTACTACTTAAGACACTTTGGTTACTATTTAAGACACTTTGGTTACTTTACTATTAGTTGGTCATTATTACCTTGATTGCGCTAGGCAATCTAAAATTAAAAAACTCCAGTTCATGTTATTTACATGATCTGAGAAACATTGGGTTGGACTTGATCCATTCTTTGTTTTGTGCTTTGACACATTCTAGTTTTGTTTTCAAAATTAGTTTTACCCTATATGTTTGGCCTTCTTCTTTGCGAGAGACAAGGTTTTTTGAATTTTTATACCTAAAGGAATAGATTTGATAGGTAAGAATTAGTGGAGATACTACAACATGTATGACTGTTTTATGATCTTGAACAATTTTTGTAAGGTTTCTGATTACCTAAATCGATTTTCTCATTAAATTATATGAGCTTATCCTCTTTTTCGAGAAAAAAAAAAACGAAAGCAGACTGATTTTGGCTAATCATTTTATCATATCACTATAATAATGTTTAGTATTACTTAGTTAGGAGTTACTATTTCTTATGCTCTTTAGTTATTTTTAGGTTTCTTTATTGGGTTTATTTTTACCCAAATTTTCATGAAAAGTTGTCAAGGAATAACTTCCATGACGACTTATCATTAAGCCAACAATATTATATATTTTAATGAAAAATATTCATGGTCGATAAATTTAAAGGAGTTGTCGTGGTCAACAAATTTGTACGAAACTCTTTAAAAAGAATCATCATTCTCTATGATTTTGATCTGTGACGATTTTTTGTGGTTAATTTCACAACCTATTTTTGTTTAAAATTTGAAAAGATCGTCGGATTAAAATTTAGGCCGATGATGACTGTCATGGGAAATGCACAAGCTTATTTCTTTTGCAAAATTAACAAGAGTCGTCCCGGTTGGAATTCAAAACAAGGACACAAAATATCTTCTCAAATACTCAAGTGGAGTAGTCATGGTTTAAAATTTGGAACATGACGATTTTTTGTGAAACTTCAATTAATGGGGAACAACATCCAAAGCGATCAAGGTATTGTTTTTCGACTATGATGACTTTTCATGATAAAAAATCGATAACTTAACAGCTTTCACTAAGATTTTTACATGCTTCCAGAAAAAGAAAACTAAGATTTTTTACAAACTCATTAAGATAAATAATCTCCCAAGTTTTTATTTTTTATTTACCCAAAATTTGAAGGAATTGTTGCGGTCATAACTTATCGTTCGTAAGCCCTTAATTATGTTAGCATTTTTTACAAATGAAAAAAAAAAGTAAAAAGTAAAAAGTAAAAAAAAAAAAAAAAAAAAAAAAAAAAAAAAAAAAAAAAAAAAAAAAAAAAAACGTGTAGCTAGCTCAGCTGGTCATCTCCCCTCCTCAAAGGTTTGATGCGTTTCAGGAGGTCCCAGGTTCGAGTCCCAGATGGCGCAATATTACAGAGCTCCAGAAAGTCCCAGGTTCGAGTCCCCGATTGCATAATGTTACAAAATTTGACATAAAAGGTAGAGTTAACTTGTCCCCTTTGCGACATAATCAGCCCCATGCTTTCGGAGTTTAGTTTGTTAAGCTTCCAACTAGTTTCTTATAATAATAGTAATATTGTTGAAGGATAAATATAGAGAATAGAGAGATCTTATTCATTATATGTCAACATTAGATGTCAATGTAGTATTTCATAGGAATAAGCCTCTATTTATAGGCTAGAGTGTCAACCCTGGTTACACATAGATAGGCCGAACACATGGGCCAAAGGCAATACAACACCCTCCCTTGTGCGGTCCAATATTAGTGCTTCATACGTAGTGCTTCACATATAATGCTTATGATGTAGCGCTTCAGATATAACTCTTCAGATCTAGTTTTTCTCCTCGATGACCATTGTATCTAAGTCTATTGCCTAATTAAAACCTCGGCAGGAAAACTCAGAGGGACAAAACCTTAATTAAGGAAAAAGAATATAATATTAAGAAAACTGAGAACAGAGTTGGTCTCGCATATTTTTCCTCGTTAAAAACTTGACACTTCACGAAGGAAAACCCATTGGGATAAACATTGACGGAGGGAAAAGAGTACAAAACGATAAGTCTGAAAGAATGCCTTTGTTGGATACTCATACATAACATCTTATCCATGTCTGTATATGATTGATGAACACCGAGTACTGATACGCAATAGTATTATCAATACTACTAGTTGACTTGTGCCGAAAACTGTTGCCACGTAATCCTTGCTTTGTTGTGCTGATTCTAACATTGGTTTCACTTGACAAACTATCGAGTTTCGTTTCTTTGATTATGATATTATTCAGCAAGCAATCTGCAGGTATTCGTCATTTATCATGTAGTTGGTGTAGTTATGGTTGCCTCGCTAAAAACCTTGCCAAGTAACAAAAACCCTGTGGGAAAAACTAATCTCGATCGAATGGAAAAAGAGTACAACACAGCTTCACATTTCAGAGTCAAATATGTCGACATCATATCCTTGGATCCTCCCCATGATTCCATTCAGAGGAGTTTCTAGACAGTTCTTTTAGTTATATATTTTCCAAAAGTGAATATTGGAAATGACTTAGTAAATAAGTCATTCATGTCTCCCCCTGATTACTTTCACGGGAGAAGAGATTATTATTCCTTTATAATCAACAACTTTTGGATTGCACTTCCATTAGCAGTCCTCTTTATGTCTTTGTAAGGATAAAAAAAAACTCATGTCAATGGTTCCTTTTTAAAACAAACTTATGTCAATGATTATTTTCCAAAGACATTGTGTTGGCGCTGAGCTATATCTAGCTAACAAGTTCACTGAGGATTAAATATTTGGTCGAATAAATTATACTAAGTACAACAATGTGTTTATTGCACTTAATATGAGAATTTCATCTCCCAACATATCTTCGTCATATTTCTTTAGAAGAAATTGTCATTTACTTACATTTGCACCTCGACTAATCATGGGAGTGCTAGCAGTATACATGTCCTTGTTAAACTGCCTGACAACTTTGGACATATGCAAACTGGTGGAATAATATACCACAAGCTTGGTGTTCGATCGAGCTTTCCCATATTTTCATTTCAAATTCGAATTTCAAGCAGCTTGTAAAATATCTTATTTCATTAAGAGTACATACCATGTACATATCATCGAAACAGATAACTACAATTATAATTCAGAAACTTTCTTTGTGTGTACGCAGAAAAAATACCTTAGTTATTTATCCCTTCCCGATCAAATAGTCACTTAGACAAGTATACCAAATCCGCCAGATTATGTCAATCCTTAAGTGAGCGTTCCACTCTAATTTGAAACGTACTATGTGGTTTAGAGTCTTTTGATTTGGGTAACAAAAAGTCTGTTATACACTTTTGTAAGCATCTTTATGCCTTAATCCTTGTAGAGATACATAATAACCATATACAAATGTTGCATTTCAAGTCCTTTTGAAACTACCAAGCTATCGAAGCAACAGAACGCCATAACGTTCATTACAACATAGTAAACAATTCCAGTGCTTTGTGAGATACCTCGGTCCACAAGGCGAGTCTTTATACTTTAAGACTTCATTCTTCTCACTTCTCTTGGTGACAAATAATCATATATGTCCCATAGGCTTTACGCTTGGTTGGTTAGCACTACCACACCAAATATATGTATTTGTCAAAGAACCAAGTTTTACCTGGATTTGTAGGACAAATATGCTCTTTGTTAATTAAACAATAAGGAGCATGGTTCGATCTTACCGCGCTTTATTTCCTTGAGCAACTGTATATAAAAATAATAGTCATTAATATTCTTGCACGATCTTTCCATTGACTCGTGTGTGTTCTTATAATACTTTAGGATTTTATTATTCTCTGGAGTCATTTAAACTTCGGAGCTTCCTCCAGTTTGATTCATGGACATAATTAGAGACAATATAATGAGACTATTTAATTAATGATATATTAGGTTGTGCCTTGGTCACCTACTTCCTTTCTAGGTGAACATTGATCGAACTTGGTGGCCGTCTCTCCATATTCCTTTATGGATCTACGGCCTTAACCACACTTCCACAAATTCTATTTGAAACACCTTAGTATATGGTGTACCCCTTACTGAGGATTTATAACCTCGCAGGCACATTCACAGCTGGTATGTGTGATCTTGTCACTTTAGCGATATCATTGCACATTCTGAAAATCGATAATTCTTTGTCACTTCACAATTACATTTATGGAGCACAAGAATCAATTTTGATACAAAGAAGGAACACACCACGACAATTCATGTCATTCTCTTGGAAAAATTATTTTCTATATATCCCCCTGACGATAGGAAGACTGTCTCAAGTGACAACCCGCAATTATAGCGATTAAGAGATCGCCCACGAAAGGTTTCAAAATGCGGATAATTATCGGGAATCCGTATCCAATAAAACTACTTAATCGTTTCGATGACCCATTATAATACGATGCGCAGTCGCAATGGCACATATATAGCACAACCAAAAATGCGTAGGAACACAAATGTCAAGCTTATAACCAGTTACCAACTGGTACACAAAAATGGTTGACTAAGTGTGGGTTCTAAAACGAATAAGTAAATATGCGTATAATATTGCATATCCCCCAAGCATTTATAGAAAGGTTGTTACGCATAACCTATCCTTAGACACCATCTGTAACCTTTGATGGTAGCCTCTGTGAGACCATGGTGTGTAGGATGTTCTACTACAATGATCATATTAAACACGCAATATCCATCAAGTCCTTTTGATGTAAAATATATAGCATTAACAAGGTTGGTGAGAACTTAAATTGTATGATATGTGCTAGAATTGTTTCAAAAACACATAATTTCTTGTGAACAATAATTAATTCAACACTTCGAATTATCCGTCAGAGCCATAAATCACTTGAATGGACCGCATTCTGCATGAATATGTCCACAATTATCACTTTGTTTCTTTTGAAAGGATGAGTCGTTTACCATTTGTATCTTACGATGGTCTAAATCATGTTAACTAAGAAAGACTTTGTAAAATGAGTGACATGCTTTATTACTTTAAAAGCATAATGAGAGGGGAGGTGTTATTTCTAGTACTTTAGAAAGCGTTGATTGTAAGAGATATCATCACTTTTCATTCTTCCAATCTTTGTAATTCCCATTTTCTTGCTCACTCAAATTTAGGGATGTTCATTTGATTTATTTCAAAATAGAGCATCATGTCAGAACCAAAGTGTCTTTATGGCCATGTTAAAACCTGAACGAGTCAATCCCAACATTATATTGTTGGTGACGATATGGATCCAATTATCCAATTATTAGTGATTTACAGTTCACCAAATTAATTGGCTCATTATTTTCTTTAAAATGTGATTCCTTTCACATTCATTAGAGGAAATTTATAGATGCATTCCCATTCTCACAGTGAATTTTCGTACGATAACCGTTTGCACAGATTTCGTAGGAACCTGATAAAGTGTGATTAGCTCTTAGTTCTTATAGAGCTCATGTAACTTTTAATATTTATACCAATTAGGAAACAAATACTGAGCATTTCTTCGTTCGGCTTTTACCTATAATGATCCAATCGTTGCATAGTATTATATAAGGAAACAATTCGACAAGCAGTTTAATATATTTCCTTAAGAGCTTCGTGTAATAAGTGGTGTGGCCTTATTACGTAACAAAAGAAAATATATCTCATTTACTTTACAGTGTTACCGTTCATGAAGATGATATACTTTTCATCATAATGTACGATTGATCCATATAGATAAAGTACCTTTGAGTACTGTACGATTGATCCTTATAAATCAAGTACTTTTGAGTATATCTCAAGTTCTTTAGAGTATTTCAATCTCATGGAAATGATATAGTTTTTATTTCATTAGTGCATAAAATGAATTTAATTCTTATTAACTTGAAAAATTTCTTGTTTCCACTAAAGTTGACAAGCAATGGTATGACCTTGTTTTAACATATACTAAGTTTGTTGTCCTTTAAACTCTCTATATATCTTGTAGTTGGTTGCTACTATATGATACCTGCATTTCATTGTTTGTACCATTCTGAGTAAAATGTTTATACCAAGTTTCCAACTCTCATTTCCAACGTTAACAAAAGTGCACATATATGGTTCATTATATAGGAAGTACTCAGGTCAATTGATGGTAAACTTGAAACTATTATCATAGAGGCCATTGTTAACCCTAAAATTGAAAATTTCAGCATCCAACTGTAGTGATTAGAAACCATTTGTCAAAACGTCCGATGATGATGATATTTCTAAAGTAGATTCATTGTAATGTTTCTACAAACATAATTAAATTTTAAAGAAATCCAACGGCTAGATAAAAAGATATTCATGACGCCGTATGATTATTCCAATTAACGTTTCTGTGGACACAACTGGAAATATCACGTACTTTGGAGTACTTCTCATGGTTGGATCTTTATGAAATTATTACAGTATCTCAATGAAGATAATATATACCACATATAAAAATATAGAATAATCCAACGGTTGAAATTCTAAAAACTTTAGATTTTTCTACGCTGTTATAATTAGGGTTTTCTGAACGAAGACAGTTCCACCAAAATCAGAATTTGGAGATTGTATCATTTTCTGATTTTATTGAAATTTTAACATAAGGAATAATACCTAATGTGGTTGAACATACTAACATTTCATGAAAATCTAACGGTGGAATCTCCATGTTTGATAATCATACATTCGTGGAACCATAATATATACTACGAAAACGAAATTTCTTTTTTCAAAAGAAATCCTGGTAACGCATCCGTGATGATAAAGAAATAAGATCAGAACCACACTAATCTTCAAAAAATATCCATGGACAATCTTGAACGTAGAAAATAAAAATAAAACTTGCATTAGTTGGTAGAGTCGTGCTTGATAACGTGTTGAAGGAGAAATATAAAGAGGACAAAGATCTTATTCATTAGATATCAATGTAGTATTACATAGAAATTAGCCTCTATTTATAGAACCCTGATTTTGAGCATACCAAAATCTTATTAGGCATACCTAATAAAGACAAAAAGGGATGTGAAATAACAAAATCAGAAGCCCCTTTAACCAATTTTTTTTAATCAACTCTGCCCTTTTAAGATTAGTGTTAATACAAATGATTAGTTAAAATAATTCTGATTAGTGATTAGTGATTAGTTTTAAGATTATTTAGTTACAATTTTGTGTAGATGAAAATTTTTTAGTAAAAAATAAAAGTTAGATTTATCTGGAGAAGGAGAAGGGGAAAATGAGAAAAAAACTTGTATTTGATTCAATAGATGAGGAAGGTACACTTATATCTTATGTTTAATCTCACTTTTGTAGCTTAAAATCTTAAAAAGTTTGTTGTTTTTTCACTAAGGTTCGGCGAGTCTGGAATATGTTCGGCTTAATATATCAGCCGAACCCACCTGGATATTGACAACTAATGAACAGTTCGGCAAGCTGAAAGTGCTATTATTATGAGCCGAACCATCTAGTTCGGCTTGTTTAAAAATGTCATAATGAGCCGAACCTGATCCTGTGTGATATGGAAGAAAAATTATGTTAGGTTCGGCTTATATTGAGAAAATCGTAAGCGCCGAACCTTTTGGTAGTACATGGTTCGGCTATTTACATAAGTATTATATAAGCCGAACCTGATCATTTATATTCCTGATAATTATTGGGGTAAGAATTTTTTATTGGTTTGACACATAATATGAATATCGCAATAGCCGAACCTCGTAAATGTGTTAGGTTCGGCACATATTATGATTATCGAATACGCCGAACCCCTATGTATCTCTATTTGTGACTAGGTTCGGCTTGAAATTTCATGATATTTCATGCCGAACTGTTCATATACACTTACAGGAAGCTTTTGTGAAGAACAATTCGGCTAATAACGCAACTCAATTTTGAGCCGAACCCAACACTGTAACCGTCATTTAATCGATGAAAAACAGCAAATAGGAGATTGGGTTTGTAAAACTTACTTTCTTATCCTCATTTCCGGAGTTGGAGATGCAGTTGGTTCAATTTCTGGTTCAATTTCAGTTTCTACACCTTCATCTTCAATTGGTTCTTCTTCTTCAATTGATGGATTAGAAGACGATTTGGTTTGCCTAGTCCCAGCTTTTCTTGGTACGAGTCATTATGTAATTGAGTTTAATCGACGATCAAATTTTTACGAATCGACAATTAATCACGGTGATGAAATTTTTTTTTTTCCCGAGAGGGGAAGAGTTCGGCTAGAGGAGGAAGAAGAAGATATGTTAAGGGAAACTGATTTTGATTTTTTAGAAAACTGATTTTAGATTTTTGTATTAAGGGCATATAGGTAATTGAACTACCCATAGGTTACCCCTTATAAGGTCACCCAAGATGGGAATATTGCTTTGTATGCCTAGAAAGATTTTGGTATGTCCAAAATCAAGATTCTATTTATAGGCTAGAGTGTCAATCCTGATACCTCTTGTTGTAGGGCCTTTGGGGCACACATGAGCCAAAGGCCCTACAACAAATATATTATTGTAGTCCAAGTCTTTTTACAATATTTTGATACCTCTTGTCAGCCTATCATATATATATATATATGGACTAACTGATATTTTGTGTCGGATTCCGATCCTGAATTGGTATTGGGGCTATGTTTTGTGAAAAGCGAGTGATGAGTGAGGATTGCGAGGTTTAAGACTTCTTAATCCCTATACTAAGAGCTACTTAATTAGAGGTAATGGAGAGGGTAGATTTGCAAAATGACCAAACTATTTGGCAGGAAACGGTGATCAGGTGAGGGGCATCTGAAGGAATTGGGAGCAAGTAAGAAACCAGAGATGCAGTGGCTTTGGGACTGGAGGGAGAGTCAGAGAACCAAGTATTTATGAAATGGGAAGTTTCACTTAACGAGGATTTTTGACTGCCGGAGAATAAATGGAGGTCCCTGGTTTGGAATTTGAGTTAGTCCTGGTGTGCCTCATTTTTATTTTTATGTAAGCTTTGGACGACTGGACGAAATGATTTAAAATCCCTTGAACCTTAATACTGCTGCAAACTTTGTGAAGTTGGACCATAGAAAAGATCATGCAGTGAAACTTCAGGTCTTCAACATTGAACTCCAAACGGCTCTGCATCATCTTGGAACAAACAATTTGGATTTGGGGGATGGCCGGATGGGATTATGGTGTTAATGGTTACAGGTTTTTGACTAGTTGCCAATTTCTCACACAATACCATCATGAGCACGCTGCCACCGCTAAAACATCGACAACTTCCTTCGATGGTTTGCAGTTTGAGCCAACCATACATGTTTACTAAGGAGGGTGGTATTCCCCCTGATTGGTTGTTAGTAACAATGCAGAACCAGATACAACAACCATTCTAATGAAGCAAAATATTCCAAGTGCTTTTGCCTTGAAAGTAACAGTCTAAAGGCAAAACTGAAAATAGATGGAGAGAAGTCATTTCAGGAGAGATGCCCAAGATGTACTCTAACAATATTCGGAACTCAATCTAGAATGTAGATGAATAACTTAAGCACCGAGTTCGGAAGTACTACTAAGAACCTAAATACAGCTTTTGCAGACATACAGTTTGGTAATGGGCCTAATGGCACTCATCCTCTCAGACAAAAATACCGAAATCCTCCCTGCCAATAGAAACATTATTTATTCTAATTCCTAATAGTATGGTGCAAGGAGCCTTGTTGTGAAGACGGAAATGCAGCATTACTAAAAGAGGGAAAATTGACTTAATCACAGATAAAGCAGTATATACATAAATCATGCTGGTCGTTACAGAGAATGAAATGTTTTCTAACTTATAAATCATTTTGTGCCATACTGACATCTAGGGTGAGTTGGGTCATATGATGCATATTACTGCCTAGCTACCACATATAAATCATTTTGCCTGTGAATAAGGTGTGGAACTGCCGAGGGTATTGTATGCCTCTAAGTTGTAGCCTTACTCTACTGTAAAACTCCATCACCAGAGATAAAAGTAGCTACAGAATACGTAGGGTATCACACTTAAATATAATAAAAGTAGACAGTGAACGGGAAGCACAACTATCAAAGAAAGACGGCTAAACTCCAATGTCGAAACTCAAAAATAAAGTCGTAATACATAAAATAGCAATTATGTAAGACCCAGCATTCACAGGTATAATTACCAGATTAAAATGTAGGTTTGTGCAGATATATTCCTTGCTACTGCTGCACGCACCGACATATTCCTTGCTACTGCTGCACACACATTTCAAGCAGTCCCATTACCATTTGCTGTTTTTCGAATTGGGACTTGTATTCTTCAAGTACCTCTCTGGGTATGTCAGCTGTTTCCATTGTGTTTGTATTTTCTTCTCCTAATGCTTTTAGTGAAACCAAGGTGTTCATATGCGGGACTGCTTGAAATATTTCTTTATCCTTGCCAAAATCCACAAGCAGTTCCGAAGATACAGAATTTAGGTCTTGAATTAGGACCTTTGTCTCTGAGTAACATAGAAGTGCACGCCTACACGTGAGACCAAGCCATTCATGAGCATCTGTGTCGCTTAGACTAAACTCTTCAATCCATTTGAAGACTACCCCATTTTCCCTCAACCTCTTCAGCACCACTATCTCATAAGTATCAGAATCTTCATCATAGTAAGTACCCGACAAACAACTGCCAAAAACCCCGAGTTTATAACCCCAAGTAGTGGAAGAATTTGTAGGTATTTCAGCAATTACTTCAGAAGACAATACAAAAGCCAAAAGTTTGCCAGTTTTAAGCTGCCAACAAAGAAATTCAAGTTCACTCATAAGCATGCCATGTATAGAAATAAACGAATCCAGGTCTGCTTCAAATTTCTGTATTATTTTTCTCCATCCCTTACCACTTCCAAGCGTGTATACCTCGGCATGTAAGAAATTGGGTTCTTTCAACAATTTATACAATCTAACCACCTTGTACTCATTAGTCTCAGAATCATAACCGAATCCAGTCAACAATCGTTCACCACGATCATGTGTTCTCTCAAATTCTGGTAGAAACACACATTCTCTTGTGATGGGATTACAGATATAAACAGGTTCATAATTCTTCCCCTCATTATCATGGCACCCATTAAGACAAACTAAGCCATTACAGGAACCAACAACACTGTAATACTTAAATGGAGCAGGGTTTAGTTTCATTCTTGTAATTTTATGAAAGGGTTGTTCCTCTGAAGAAGAATTCTCAGCATATTCAAAGTAATGAAACTGTCTGTATGCATCAAGTGGGTTTTCATTCAGAAAAAGGAAAGTAGACTTACCACCAGAAGCCCCAGCAGAACGAAGATTGTTAAGGCAGTGATTCAAGTGAGACTGAGAAAATTGTTGACGACTGATCACATTATTCCATGATTTGGAGACTAACTTGCAGTCTAGTACTGATTCTGTTGGTAAACGTGTTAAGATGTTGGAGATTAAATTCACTGGAAGCTTATTGAAGTTCCCCATTTGAAACCCCCTACTGTAAATCACTGATTAGAACTTGGAAGAAGAGAGATGACAACTATTTCAGTAGGGTTTTAATGAAATGGGATTTTGTTGTGGAGACGAGGAATGACGGCTTCGAGAAATGCGAAGGGTTCTTTTCCCTTCTTTATAAGGACTCTTTAGGGTTTGGGGGCAAAACTTAATGGGGGACTTATTAAGATCTAAAACTTAAAGCCCAATCAATTAGGACATTAATGGATATGACATAATTTGGGTCATACCACATACCCAAGTTTCGCTAGCAAGTTATCAGCCGAATTTAACTATGTAAATGGCGAACTTAGATTCGTAAGATTCGAACAAGACATAAGATAACCAAACTTAGCATTCTTCTTCATAAAGTGAAGTTCGACTGATATTTTCGTGTTTAATTATTAGCAGAATTGTTCATTAGCACATCGAAATGAAGAGAAATGAGAAGTTTGGCTGAAAATTTGTTTCAATTGTCAACCGAACTTCACTTTGTACTGTCATAAAATACTTTTTATTTTTCAATTTAATCATAATCTATCAATTAAAAGTTGATCGTGTATTCTGGTACCTCGTATTTTCGGGTAGGTATACTATTAAGTTTTGATTATTTTTTTTTTCACAATTTTTTTTTTACAATTATGTATGAGTATATTTAATGTTTGTGGTGTTGATATGAAATAAAAAGAGCGATGTAATTGGGTGGTGAATGACATCGACCAAGTATTAATACAGTCCACGAACAGAGAACACTGCAGAACCGAGTTAAAGCAGTTCCCAACCCTGATAAAGGACATCTTTAAGTATTCAGATGACTATGAAGAACAAGCAAGGGGTACCAAGAGTGCTGTGGAATCTTCACCTAGCGATGAATCAGGTACTCTCAATGGTTTTCCATCAGGGGAGGAGGGTGTTCAATCCCATTTTGTTCTCCAAAGACAAAGAAGAGGTTGTCGAAGCGTCCAATCCAATGGTGTTTCCCAAACCCAACAAAAAGATGGTCGAGATGGTAAAAGTCAAAGTGGACGTGGTCGAGGTTGTACATGTCAAATTGGACGTGGTAAAAGTGATTAAGGTCAAGGTGGAAGTTCTCGCAGACACCTCAAGTTTTAGAAGAGGTTGTGGAGGGGAATGAAAATTCAGATGGGGAATTTGGGTAGGGATCGAGTTCAGGATCTGAATCGGGTTCATATGAGGATTCTGAAGGATGACTTATGGAGTTGTAGTGGTGTTTGGTTATGAATATTTTGAAATTTTATTATCTTGTTTGGTAATGATCTGGACTAATAGACTGCAATTTGTTTCGGTTATGAATTTAAGGTTTTTCTAATTGTCTAGTGTTTATTAACTTGTCTGGAATTGGATTTACGTTTCTTTACTGCTTGGTCTATTGAGACCAAAACCTATTCGCAATTGTCTGTAAATGCTTGTTTAAAAACAAACCATAAAATCGACTACAAATCCTAGCAGTAAAACTAATAACGGCTGGGAATTCCAGGATGTAAGTTCCATTTACGGTTAGGAGTCTTAGAAGAAGGAGTCTCTAATTTACCCAACATGTTTGCCATATTAATATCCTAGCCGTATTTTTGTATAACAATTAGGTTAACCAGCCGTGGTACATGAAACAGTTCGGTTTCCCAGCCATAAATCCTTCTGAAAAACCCAATTTTTTTTTGGCAAAGTACAACAGCTAGGTTCCCAGCCGTTTATTTATGTAACAGCTTGAACCATCAGCCGTAATTCTGGCATAACAAATAACCGACATCTTTTCGTCCAGGACTCCGAGCCGTAAAAATGGTAATCAAACAATAACATCTTCAATCTAGTTTAATTGCTAGGTCGACATAGCCATTTCCTAGCTATAAGTTCCTGAATTTCTTTTTTTTTATAACATCATATGGCTAGTTTTTGAAAAAATAGATCTGTTAGAAGACTAATTTATAGATCATTGAAGAACAATAAAGTCGTCCAACCACTTATTTATCAAAATCACACCTTATACTTCAATAGTCTCTGTACAAAACTCTTATAATCTCAATGCAATATACTCAAAAATGGATAAGTCCAACTTTACTTTGCCAAAATTTTGTACAATGTTATACAAAGAGGGGAGAAAAATGAAGGAAAAATGGGTTTAGTGAGTGTTAGTTATTGGATTTTTTTTTGAAGACTTTTGTAGTGACACCGAGAACACTAATAAGCGTAAGTTGATTGTGTGCATGTGTTTATTGAAGATCTAAGAAGATTTGAAGACGAAGAAGATTTCTGATTTGGGTTCATAATCTTTGGTGTGCACAATACTTGTTTCGGGTAAAGAGGATCCAACTATAATCGGTTTATCTTTGTGATAGATTGAATTGATTAGTTGAGTAGATCGGCATCAATATTAATTCTTTGTGATTAAAAGTATTGATTGCAACTTTGGTAGTTGTTAGTGGATAGATCTAACGACCTGACAAAGGAGTTTGATGGGATAAACGGAAGAGCCTTTTGTCGAACTCATATCACTTGGTTGAATAGAGTTGTTACCGAACAGATTTGTTGTTCCTTTAATGTTTGGAATATGAACCAAAGGAATTGGTCCAAGTGCGTGACTTATTAATTGCAAGTTGGAGACGCAGGGATATAGAAGGAACTAGGTGAACTATAGGTTAGTTGTTTGGTCTCAACTATACGAAGTTAGTTTATATTTTGTATAGCGGTTTAATCCTGAGAGTATTCAATTCTGGACAAGGGGGGGTTTTCTTCATTTGTGGTTTCCTCGTTAACAAAATCTTGTTGTGTCACTTACTTTTATTTTCCGCAATTATAATTGTTGTTAATATAATTTAAATTAAATTACACAAACGTTAATTCCTATTTACTTGATAGTAATCCTATTGTGTTTGGTTAAATCCGAACCTTTTATCAAGTACACATACTTCGTTTTTGTATTGTCTCGATCTTGTATCCATAGTCAATCATGCAAGTTATCTTGTTGTCGTATTATCTCGATCTCGTATCCATAGACGATCACACGAAGTGTGAACCGATTAATTGTATTGTCTCGACTCAGTCCATAGAAAATCACTTTCGGAGAAAGGACTTATAGGTGGAAAAGTTTTAGATTGAGGTATATTTGGGTACCCTCGTGTTTTCAATTGGTATCAGAGCAGGAAACACATGAAAATATCTAACAATCTGTGTTTGGTGTGATCCAACCTATAAGAAAAATGAATCTTGTGAAGGATTCAATTAACGTACCACCAAGATTTAATGGGATGAATTACCCATTTTGGAAAGCTGTTATGAGAACCTTTCTTCAATCCCGAGATTTTTAATACTTGGCTATTAATCGAAGATGGATATGAAAGACCAAGAGTAGAATATCCAGAAGCAGAGTTTAAACGCTTAACATTCTACACTTTTGAAGAAAGAGATCTTGCAAAGCAGAACTATGATGGTCTAAATGCCATCATACACGCAGTAAGTGATGATCTTCGTCATCATGTTCTGTCATGTGAAACTTTTAAGGAGGCATGGGATACTCTGGAGACCGTATTTCAAGGTAATAATACCGAAAAAAGAATCTAGACTTCTTTCCCTTTCATCTGAATAGGGAACACCTCAAAATGGATGATAACGATACTTTCGAGGAGTTTAACTCTAAACTTTCTGAGATTGTTAATGCATCTTTTTCCCCTGGAAATGCTATACCTGAAAAGGAAATAGTATGCAAAATTCTCATATCGTTACCATCCAGATACGAGTCTAAGAAACATGCCATAATAGAAGCAAATGATCTTTCTGTACTTTCTCGAAGCTCTCTTGTAGGAAAGTTAAAGATATTTGATAGAGAAATTCTGCTGAAGAATCAAACTGAGAAACGTTGCCAATAGGACAAGGTACTTGTTGAAAAAGAGCTTGACTCAAATATTGTGCTTCTAGCGCAACGAATTAAGGACATCTTATCTATTGATAAACGTGTTCCTGATACATTATTGGTTTGCCATAAAAAGGGTAATATGAAGTACAATGCTTCAAGTTCCATAGATTCGGACATATGGCAAAACATTTTCCCAGCAGAAGAACTCAGAAGTGCAACAAGGCGTATGTCTTTATTCTTGATGATATTCTGGAGGAAGATTCCAATGAAGAAATATCTAATTGTAATGCACTTCTTGTCAACTCTAACGGTGATGAATCATGTGAGTCTAATCAACTCCAAAAAAATCTTGAGTTGAGAATTAAGGAAAATAAAAGTTTAAGCCTGGTACTTGAAATTTTTTTGAAATTCGTATCAGATAAAACCTGTAAGGTAAAAGCTGAACAAGAAGAATTGGGTGAAAACCCAAAAGAATCAGAAACTAGTTTTTCTGATAACATGATAAGTTCTTCATGTGGAAAAATAACCACACTGCATTCTCCCTTGAAAATAGATTTAACAAGACACTTCACAAGGGGATAAAGATTTTGAAGGCTTGTAAGTTTATGAGATCTCAAAAGGAAATTGCAAACTCTTACAATTGCAAGAGAAAGAAAGAACGAAAGGAAACACAGTCTATTGTGTTTATAAGTTATCCTAAGGATGTCTTTGTTACCTATGGTGAGAATAATTCTCCTCTCAACACACACTGATTGTGTTGAAAAATGCATCCTCACTTGTTGCCCAAATTTCTGATTGTGAGGAAGCATAAATCTGGGCAGGTTATTCATGTTTGTTTCTTAAGTGGAAAATAATAAGATATCTTTTACTGTTGGGAAGAATATATTCAGTTTACATAAACCATATTATCCCTTGATTTTCTCCCATCGTATATACATTCTTCTTGTCCGAAATAAGACTATTTTGTTTCAATGGAGAAATCGGTAAAAGAAGAGTCATCTCTTGATGATTTAGCACTTTGTGCATCAGTTATGACTGAAACTCATGATGCCTCTCTTCATGATAATTCTCAAGATTCTCTAAGAAAACAGATTCTTACTGTTAAAGGTTGCATTCGATATCATGAGCTGATGATAAAGGATTCAAAAGAAATACTAGCTAATCTTCATTCTCAACTGTTTGAGATGAACAAATTGTCTACCGAAAAAGGAAGTGCTCAGAAGAATTTGAATCCAGTTTTTGAAAGCAATCTTCACAAGAATTGAGAAAGAAAATAGATATCAGTTTTTGATTCCTTTCAATAAATTGTATAAGGTCTATTATGAATAAAACTATTATTATGAATAAAATTATTATTTTTTAATTTTTCTTGTGATAGTTTTGGATTACATAGCCGGTGCTTGAATGCTTTATATTATTGCTATGTATGTAACAACCCGATTTTCGGGACCGGATTCTATCTGAATCCATTGCCCGAAAACCCGAAGTGCTACTTTGATACCATAGCGGAAGCCCGACTACTAAGCCCAAGCTCATTAAATAATTTATTTGGGCTTAATTAGTTTTAACGCAGCGGAATACTTAGAAAATTATTTAGAAAAATCTAACCGTTGATTTAACCTAATTTTAAAGCCACCGGAAGCAAAACACATTTTGGTTCTCAAATAAAAATATTAACACCGTTCAAGTCTTAAGATTTGATTAATAAGTAATGATTTCAACACCAAATTGTAAAACTAAAAACAGACCAAGGTAGATTCCTAGAATTTTACAGGCTTCATACGAGTTCCAAAATTCATGGTAATTATAAGCATAAAATAGATACTGCAAATATTATTAGGTGTAAATCATTCAGAATTTTTAAATGAGTAGAGTGTCCTATGATCAAACACGTAGTTGACCAGAACTGCAGAAAATCAAAACTGTGACATTCTGTTTTATAAAATTTATATAAAATCATGCAAAACTCAGAATTGGATGAGGCTTATCATTTTAGAAAGATAAGAGATAGATGTGGATTTTCTCAGAAGACACTAAGGTATAAAAATCAGCGGATCGTAGTTCTAAAATAGGATATTCGCCAACCATTTATAATGGTCAAATATTTTCTGGATTTAACACTAATACAAAGAATTATTTTAAAAATATCTATACAACTCAGAAAATTCTAAACTTTTAACCAGTATATTCCCATGTTTTACATTTATTACAAAAAAAAAATCACACAAAAATCTATTAGCAATTTAAAATGATATACAATCAACTCAACATCTTATAATATTTTACAGCTTTGAAACTAAAATTAGTTACATCTTAAAATAATATTTTAGACATAAAAGACAACTTTAAACATCTAAAATCATTCTCTAGGCTCCACTTTTGATCAACTCCGTGTGATGCATCAAATATGGAATTTTTGTCATAATACGACGTGAGTTTTGACACTCAGTAGGCAAAGAAGCAACAAAATATTTTCAACTCTTTTAATTAAAACAATCATGATTTTAACTGTAACATATCTCACATCATGTCATCCATATTGCAACAACAATATAATCAAAAATCAATTTTCACCGCTCGCTCCAGGGAGCCAATATCAATAAAAAGAATTAAACAATCAACTGCTCGCCCCAGGGAGCCAATATCAACAAAAGAATCAAACAAATTAACCGCTCGCCCCAGGGAGCCCCACGTGGGTTTAGGGAATCAAATCCGTTCCCAAAGATATCTCGTATCCCATCAAAATATGTTAAAGATAATCATACTCACAATAGCAATCGCACCAAAATCATGAATCAATAATTTTAAAAGCATTTAATCAAAACAGTTTTAAGAGTTGGTGTTGTGCCTACCTCGAACGCTAGCAATACAAACATGGATCCGAAATCTCCAAACCAAGGGGTGCTAAAGAATCCCCTATCCTAAATGATTTATGTGGTATGCCAAAAAGAATCTTAAAGCATATTGTATCTCTCTTTTTTTTTTTTCTCTTTTTACTGTAACCTAAACACGGGTGAAATTTTCTTAACTGACCGACTAAGAAAACTTTGATATTTATACTCAAATTAATTAAAACCCTAAATAACTATCAACTAATAGTGTTGTGACACTTGGCACTAAAAAATACATTACAAAGCTGATTCTGTTGGCAAATAAATTGGTCAACGTTTTCTAAATTTACATGCGTATTAGGTAAAATGTGAACAAATGTTACAGCAAGAAATTTTCATGCATTAGTAGCCTATCTCTGAGGCAAATACTTAATAATTTGATAATGTTCATGTCAACAACCAAAGGCAAGTCGACAAGTGTCAACATTGGAATTAATATTATTTCTTTCTATCATCAATTATCAAAAACTAGGATTAGAGTTTATCTTAACATGGTATTGCATGGAAATAAGAATTTACCAAAATACCCTTCTAACCAAAATTACAAAATTATCATTTTGGTAAAAGACGAAAATACCCTTGAAATTGGGATGGATATTACAATGTATGTTTATGGGATGTTTGATTTCGGTTTTCATTACCTTAATATTCGATCTCATATGATGTGAACCCTTATGGTTTGGGTGACTTTTTGGTTTAACAGGATTAAGTTCTAGCCCATGTTGGTAGGATTTATCAAAGGATCATGAGGGGTTCTAATTGAAACAATATGTGAAAAAGTCACAATATGTTGAATCGCTTGGTTTAGCATAAGATCATATGTGTTTCGGGGTTTCAACTTTTGCTTTGCATAAGTTAAAACCGGTTTTCAACCTTTCTCTGGTAAAGGTTGGTTGTTGTTGTTCTTTTGTCTTGCAAGAGGATAACAACATAATGATATTTTTGTATCAATTCTCCCTGGGAAGATGCAAACATTATTGGAGAAGAGGATGCGAAATTTGAGGTAACGACTTTGTAAGTTAATCGTTTTCCTGTTTAAGAAAAGCGTGATTTTATTGCATATTTTTATTTCTTTTGCTTAACAAAATTTCGGTACAATTGATGTTTTATTCCATTGTTTGTGTATGGATGTGTGTGTGATTCAATTGTTTCCGGATAAGAAAAACTATTGTTATCTTGCTTTATTGTTTGATATCAATTGTTTAGGCTTACAAAATTTACGGTGCAATTGCGTTACTTTAATGTCTATGTTGTTTCAATTGCTTCCGGTTGAGGTAAATAATTATGCAAGTTGATTTATTTGGTTTGTATGAATTGTTTATGTCTCAACAAAAGAAAAGGTTTACGGGATGAATTGTTTAGTCCAATTCGATCCCGGATAAGAGAAACTAAGTTAATTCTGATCTTAGTTAGACTTATCAAAGTGGAGGTTTCGGTTATTCAAGTCTAATCGAATGCCTTAACAAGAAATACTAGTTAACTAACCTAGTACTTGTCTTGTTTAAAAGTGAAAGGTCTAAGTTATATGGATAATTAGAACCTGATGAGAAAAATAGAGTTAATTATGATCTTTATTTTGGTCTTATCGAACAAGCGATCGTATTTGTACAATCGGTTTAGCAAAGGAACTAAGGTGCTTAGTCGAATTTTGCTTTGCTAAATTATTAGGGAAAATTGCTTCGGACAATTGTTTCCTTGGTAATATATCAAAACAAAATTACTTTGTAGTTTCGGTTTTGATATTGGTTATCAAAAATGGTGTGTGGAACCCTCATGCTTAACTCTTATAGGTTGCAAGTCTTGTGAGATTTGTAATATCCTTTCGGTTTGTCTTTTATTTGCTCGTACCTTTGTCATTTTATGACAAAAAGGGGAAGAAATATATGGAGTAAACAAGTGATATTGGTATTGATTTATATTGATTTGGTATCACTAAGGAAAGGACGATGGTACTTAAACGTTTTATCTAACGAAAGAGTAAAGCATAGACTAAGGGGGAGTAATATATCATATTGATAAGAGAATAACAAAGATGTGCGGATTGAAAATCTACCTATCTTACCTTTATGGGGAGTATTAACTTTATTATTATAATGTCAACATCGGCATTTATGGATTGAATGTATACAAGTTATTATGTTGTTGAATTTGGGAATCAAGCGTATGTGTAATGAATTCTTGTAATTTGTTTATCCATATGATGTAAGAGTTTTGTATTAAAATTGACAAAGGGGGAGATTGTTAGAGCATAGCTCGTTGAACCCACCAAGAATTGGTATGTCAAGTTTGGTTGTCATATTTTAGTGAACCAAAACTCATTTAAAGAGTCGCTTGATTATATATGCTAGAGTCAACTTCGTATAGGTTAGCTTGAAAGTATTAGGATATGAGACATTACAAGTATCACGTGAAGACTTGAAGAATGTGAAGAAGTAAGGATCTACAACGACGACATCATCCTTCCACTTGAGGTTAGTAATATTTGACTTGAACTGTTTCATTCCCTAACGTATCTTTCAAGTCGTGCATATTGAAAACATAACTGCGAAGCTATGAATGATTATACTCTAGTTAGACATAATATTAAGGAATACAATACGAAGTATAACTCTTATCTTTTGAACTTTGTATATAAGACATCGACATAATCGTTTGAATGCTATTGTGATTATGTATGGGTATGAGGTGATTTCATCCTAGGAAACAATGTTTTACATTCGTTTAAAGGAAGTAAATTCATGAACTTGTTTTGTGAATCGAATGGGAAATCACTAGGCTTATTGGTATTGTTATTCATTTCAAATCTTTTAAATTACCAATATGTGTGTTTAGTATAACCGCTCATGACTTGCTTATGTTCTTGGTAAAACTATTCACAAGGCCTGACTTTTGTATTGGTATGGCTTTTATTAGTGAAACCGATCTTAGGTAATCACCTGAGATGGTATGATCGATTGACCAACTCTAGTCATTGGGGAACCGATCCTAGTAAGAGGTGCAACCGATCACAAAAGGGGAATCGATCCTTATAAGAGGTGCATCAAGTTTCTAGTTATTGGGAACCGATCCTATGAACATGTGCAACACGTTTTTAGTTATTGGGAATCGATCCTATGGGCATGTGCACCATGTACAAGTTAGATACCATATATATGTGGGAACCGATCCTAGTACCTAGTCAACCAAGTTTTGGTAACTAGCGTGACTAATTCTAGTACCCACATGGAGGTAGAACCGAAACTTGTTTTGGTAGAACCGTTAAACCCATGTTTGGTGATGTGATAGGATAATCAATCACATAGTTCTTGGAAGTCAGATGAACCAATTCTAAACTTTTTTGGACGTGTGGAAAATCGGTTTCAAGATTGTAAGTATGAAAAAGGACTTACAAAGTAAAGATGTCGACATACTTTGAACATGTGCAGTAACGCTTATCTTTTATTGTTCAAAGATATTCCTTAATAGCTAAAGGAGAATCCCGGATCGAAAATAAATTGAGAATCTTTTAATTAAGGTTTTTAATTTTATATTTGGAAAATAAAAATTAGTAATACGCATTTACTAATTGGAGATTTTCTAGTGAGATTTCGGTCAATATTTTTGGACAAAGCATTTCCAGGAATTATGGAAACCGAATTTGGAAATATATTGCATATCTTGAGAATATTTTCGGTTTTGGAAATTCCTTGGTGTCCAAACTTCCTTGGTCTATAAATATTGAAGTTTGCATTTCGAGCAAACTAATCCTCAGAGCCAGCAAAAATACCTAGTTGTGTTGTTACTGGTGGAGCCGCCTATTCGGAGAGGAAAGTAACCTAATTAGGCAAAATCTCTTACGGCCTCTCGGTTTAAAGACTTCTTTGGGATTGAGAAGCTCTATTGGTATCATTGGTGGGAAACTAGATAATTGCGGTTTATTATTAGTTTTCAATTGATTTGATTGACTAACGGTTGTTGAACTTTGATTGCACTTAGTTTTTTTATGCTTGAGAATCTTCTCTTGTGATATAAGATTCACTCAAACTAGATCGAAGTTTCGACGGGGATCTTTAGACTGTTTGTAGTTCTAAAGACGTCTTGTGATAATCCATTGTTAATAGACTCCGTTCTGTGTGAGATTGATTACAATAGATTAAAGTTGATTGTGTGCAGGTGTTTATTGAAGATCTAAGAAGATTTGCAGACGAAGAAGATTTCTGAGTTGGGTTCATAATCTTTGGTGTGCACAATACTTGTTTCGGGTAAAGGATCCAACTATAATCGGTTTATCTTTGTGATAGATTGGATTGATTAGTTGAGTAGATCGGCATCAATACAATTCCTTGTGATTAAAAGTATTGATTGCAAAATCTTGACAATTACTTTGGTAGTTGCTATTGGATAGATCTAAGGACCTGACAAAGGAGTTTATTGGGATAAACAGAAGAGCCTTTTGTCGAACTCATATCACTTGATTGAAAAGAGTTGTTACTGAACAGATTTGTTGTTCCTTTACTGTTTGGAATATGAAACAAAAGAATTGGTCCAAGTGCGTGACTTATTGCAAGTTGGAGGCGCAGGGATACAAACGGAACTAGGTGAACTATAGGTTTAGTTGTTTGGTCTCAACTATACAAAGTTGGTTTAGATTTTGTATAGTGGCTTAATCATGAGAGTATTCAATTCTGGACAACGTCCCGGGGTTTTTCTGTATTTGCGGTTTCCTCGTTAACAAAATCTTGCTGTGTCATTTACTTTTATTTTCCGCAATTATAATTGTTGTTATTATAATTTAAAGTAAATTACACAAATGTTAATTCCTATTTACTTGATAGTAAACTTATTGTGTTTGGTGAAGTCCTAAACTTTTATCAAGTAAACATACTTCGTTGTTGTATTGTCTCTATCTTGTATCCATAGTCAATCACGCAAGTTATCTTGTTGTCGTATTGTCTCGATATCATTTCCATAGATAATCACACGAAGTGTGAACCGATTAGTTGTATTGACTCGACTCAGTCCATAGACAATCACTTTCGGAGAAAGGACTTATAGGCGTTTTACATTGAGGTATATTTGAATACCCTCGTCTTTTCACGAACACTCAACACCTTGTGGATGCCCCAACCTCTCTCCAGTCAACTATGTCTAGTAATATTTCCATTCTAGCTTGGAACTGTCAAGGTATCAACCAAGATCCCACCATCCAACACTTGCAAGGAATAATGAAATCACATAGACCAGATATTGTGTTTCTCTCAGAAACTCTTGCATCTGCACAGCATATGACCTCCATTCAGCAGACCTTCAGGTTTGACAACAGTTTAACTGTTCCGAGGATTGGACACAGAGGTGGCATGTGCCTAATGTGGAAGAACATAATACAAGTACAAATTCTACTCCACTCTCAAAGCTATATTCATGTGCTTGTGACCCCGCAACCTCCAGCTCTTCCTTGGTCATGTATCGGAATGTATGGTTCGCCTCACCCGGATGCCAGATGGGATTTATGGAACAACTTATCTAATTTTTTTCAACCTTCACCATTACCATGGGAACTGATCGGAGATTTCAACGAAGTCATACTACAATCGGAAAAGAGAGGAGGAAGACTGGTAACATATGCTCAAACTCAACTGTTCTTAAATATGATTGATACAACAAGATTGATAGACCTTGGATTTCAAGGTGATCCTTTTACATGGACAAATCATCAACAAGGTGATAATTTCATCATGGAACGGCTTGACAGAGCCATGGAAAACCATAGATGGCGAAGGACTAACCCACATGCAGCTGTCATACATCTTCCACGAATTGCATCAGATCATGATCCTATCCTACTCAGGACCAAACACTTAAACTGGAGAAATGAGTGAAACTACAAATTCGAACACCTATGGTTATCTCACCCTAATATCCACCACATTGTCACTGGTGCTTGGGAAAGAGCGTCTGATGAAGAGCCGACGACCAATCTTCAAGTCAAACTCATCGCAACTGCAAACATCCTTACACAATGAAATAAGGAAAATTTTGGTCATCTCCCCACCATGATCAAAACGTCTATGGCGCAGATACAGTTTGCACAACATCAATGTGCAACCCAGACATGTATAATTTTAGCTCATTGGATACAACAAGAAAAGGAGCTTCGTGCTGGCCATCTAGCCCTATTACAGTGTCACGCCACATACTGGCAACAACGAGCAAGAATTCAGTGGCTCCAATCTGGCGACAGAAACATAACTTTTTCTCACACCACAACAACTGTACACCGAAGCTTCAACACCATCCAGCAACTGCGAGATCAGAATGGCAACTGGGTTTTCGAAAAAACCCAGATGATAGACCTACTATTACAACACTTCACCGATCAATACACGACGCCTAGTACCAGATTGGATGACCACCTATTCTCTACGGTTGCCCCACGGTTAACAACAAACCATTGAAATACTCTGACACAAGCAGTAACTGAAGCCGAAATAAAGGAAGCACTTTGGTCAATTGGCTCGGAAAAAGCACCCGGACTGGATAGATTCACAAGTAAGTTTTTCAAAGTTTTTTGGGACACCACCAAATCCTAACTCTTTGCAATGGTCCGATAATTCTTTGAGAATTTTAATATGCACCCCCTGATGAATCTCACCAATCTAACACTCATACCAAAAGGAGAACACCCAACAAATGCATCCCAATTCCGACCTATTGGCTTGTGCAACGTCACCTACAAAATCATAGCCAAAATCCTGGTCAATCGATTAAGGCCATTACTACCTTTCCTTATCGGCCTCTACCAAAGTGCCTTTGTACCTCAGAGATCAATCCAAGATAACATAGCGATAGCTGGAGAACTTTTTCACTATATTAGAACCTCCCCCAAAACCAAAGATCCCAAAATAGGCTTAAATTAGATATTCAGAAAGCATATAACAGTCTGGATTGGGGTTTCGTGAAGAGGACTTTTACAGAACTCGGCTTTCCCGAAAAGTTTATCCAATATATCATGTTATATATATCCACAGTAACATACTCCGTCAACGTCAACGGCACCCCGCATGGATATATTTCACCTTCTCGAGACATAAGACAAGGAGACCAACTATCACCATATGTTTTCATTATTTGCGCGGAAACCCTTTCAACAAACTTGGCACATCTGGAACACACAAAACGCATTACAGGGCTGAGCATCTCCAAGAAAGCACCACCAATACTTCATTTAATGTATGTTGATGACCTTCTTCTAACGTTCAAATCATCCAGACAGATTTGTACTCATCTCAACCAGCTACTCGATGCCTATTGCGCCTCAGCTGGACAACACATCAACCCCAACAAATCTCATATAATCTACCATCCACGACTTGACCCCACTGCCATTGGTGAAATCCAAAGCGTCTTCGACATGCCGACTACATCAACACCACCATTGTACTTGGGAGTCTACTTCAAAAGCGGAAGAACATCAACTCATATTTTCCGTCCACTACTACAAAGAATGGCTCACAAAGCAAAAGTATGGAAAACGAAATGCCTAAATAAAAAAAGGAAGGTTAGTACTCATTAAAACTTCACTATTACCTACTGCAAACCACATCATGCAGACAAACCTGTTACCGATGCAAGTTCATAAGGAAGTAGACAAGATTATTAGGAATTTTTTGTGGGGTCATGATGCATCTATCAGGAAACTACACCCTATGGGATGGGATAAACTATCGAGACCCATAGAAGAGGGGGATTGGGAATTAGGAAAAGATTAAACCACAACAAAGCACTATTACTCAAACGAGTTTAGCAAATTCATGATCATCCTGATTCGATTTATACATCAATGTGCAGAGAAAAATAATTCAACACCCCCCCCCCCCCCCACCCCCATCCTCAACTAGCCCTCTTTGGAAACAACTCTCATCCCTTCTTTCTTGTATCACACCCCATATTTTTCACAAAATAGGTACAGGAAATTCAGTCCGGACCAATTTCAATTGGATACCGGATCACCCACCTCTCGACCAAAACCAATGTCAGGATTTCCCCTTTGTATCTGATCTTATAGATACAACTTCAAATTCTTGGATACATGACCGCTAACATCCACCTTCCGCAAAATGGTCCCCCGGATAAAATTGTTTGGCCAGATACAAAATCTGGAAAATACACTGTTAGGTCCGGGTACCGTCTGCTCACTCACCACCCCACCACTACCTCTTCCATTAACCAGCTACAACCCTCAAAACACATCTGGACATTAAAATGCCCCCCAAAAATACAGTTTTTCTTGTGGAAAGCTATCAATGAAGGCCTACCTACCTTCACACTATTACATAAAATACACCTTACTACCACCAACTTATGTCCCGGATGTAATTTATATCCAGAAACAGCTGAACATATCCTTCTCACATGCCGGTTCGCCAGAGCAACTTGGGACCTTCTCTTCAATCATCATGTAGTGGATCCTGCCTTTCTTCACCAAAGACCACAATCTTTGACTCCATCAACCAACTACTACAGCTCAAACAATCTACAATTGCCACAACTTCATTTTGTTTCATATTGTGGGCACTTTGGTTAGCCAGAAACGATTTGATCTATGGCAGGAAGAATAAACCCCCACCGATGTAGTCAATTTAGCAAACCACATGCATCAAGAATACAATTGGGAAAATTCAATAGTACCTCCACCTCTGCCCGACATGAATGCTACAACACCTGAAACTTCAGCACTCCGGATGACTAGAAGTGTTCAAGTTGGTTGGAAACCACCAGAACCACATTGGATCAAGATCAACACTGATGGAGCTGTTCGCGGCCATCCGGGACCCGCGGGGGGGGGGGGGGGGGGGGGGGGGGGGGGGGGGGGGGGGGGGGGGGGGGGGGGGGGGGGGTTTATTTGTAGGGACTCGACAACCACATTAATTGTTGCAGTGGCCCAACCTTTAGGAATCACAACAGTGCTGCTAGAAGAGACATGGGCACTCCTCACGACTTTAAGAATGGTCATCGTTTACCAATGGACTAAAATCTACATTGAATCAGATTCGCAGACCCTAGTCCATTTCGTCAAGAAACTGGCTGATTCCCCATGGTACCTGAGAGACATGATTGCTGAGATCACCAAAAGACTGGAAGAAATTCCCCACTACAAAATTCGACATGATTACCGGGAAACAAACCAGGCAGCAGACACTCTTGCTAATCATGCTGCGGATAATAGTCAGTAAGAAGTAATGCAAACTAAAATATGGGAATACACGGTTCCGGTTTTTTGCAACAATCGGTATTAAATGACACCAGGGGAGTAACATTCCCACGTGTAATCCCACTTTAACTTAAATTCAATCCTCATGCTTCAAAAAAAAAAAAAAAAAAACTCATTTTGATAGGGAATCGAGTCGCTTTATTAAGCGGCAGGAGATTAATTTCGGGGCAGTGACTGTTTACAGAAAAGAAAAAAGAAAAGAAAAGAAGGGTAGTCATTTTTGGTGATCCTAATCCATCCGAATCCGAAAGAAGAAAGATCCATCTAAAGAAGAGTAACTATTACATAATTTTTGGGTCACTTTGGATGACCAACAACCAGAAATATGTGGATTTTGTTGAAGTAAAAAATATTTCACTAAGAAAATAATAACCAGAAAGATTTCACTAAGGGATAAAAACGCAAAATAAACAAATGCGCATAACAAAAGAAGAAGTAAATCAGGTCCTCAACATTGAACTCGGCCCATACGGCTGTGCTTCTTGGCACTAGGCGGTAACGTCTGCAAGTTTTTGACTAGTTGCCGCCAATTGCTCACACAATAACATCACGAGCACGATGGCACAAACTTAACAATCACCCGTCGACAACTTCCTTTAATAGTTTGCAGTTTGAGCCAACCATATATGTTCACAAAGGAGGGTGGTATTCCCCTCTGATTGGTTGCTGGTAACGATGCAGAACCAGATGCAACAACGATTCAGTGGTGAAGCAAAATATTCTATGTGCTTTGGCCTTAGAAAGAAACAGTCAAAAGAAAAAACTGAAAATGGATGGAAAGAAGTCATTTCAGGAGAAATGCTCAAGATGTACTCTTAACAATATTCGGAACTCAATCTAGAAAGTTAGATGTTAAGTACTGAGTTCGTAAGCATATGTCACTGTGTCAGTATAACTAATTACAAGAATTTACCGCATTAACAATAGTACAATACTAATAACCTAAATACAGCTTTTGCAGATATACAGTTTGGTAATGGCAGGCGTGAACTGGGTGTATCAGCTATTAATATGTGCACTCATCCTCTCAGACAAATACGAAATCCTCCCTGCCAACACAAACATACTTGTTCTGGTTCCTAGTAGTATGATGCAAAGAGCCTAGCTATAATAGAGCCTTGTCTTGTAGACTGAAAGGTAGCATTATTAAAAGATGGAAAATTGACTTAATCACAGATAGAGCAGTACATAAATTCATAAATCATGTTGGTTGTTACAGAGAATCAAATGTTTTCTAACTCATATATCTATATCTTTCTAAATAATCATATAAAACAGAGTTGTGCCATACTGACAATTGAGAATGATTTAAATTAGCTCCATATTCAAGGGAGTCTAACAGATTCATATGCATTTGTGATTCTGAATCGACCTCGAGTCATATACTGTATATGACTAAAACCCAGAGTCGGCCTTAAGCTACATCCGGTAACCATATGTTTCAGCCACAACTGCTTGGGTAAGATCCAGATAAAATCCCCATATCTCAGAGAGAACCAAACCGAGTAATCAAAATGCAGGCAACTTACATAGATGCAGAACCAGATAACAAAATAGCAATTAACTTGACCGGATCTGCTTGTGTAGGATCCGGACAGATGCTATATATCCTAAAATGAAACAAATCTGAGGAATACATAAATATCCTAACAACTGCAGTAAAGTTCTACATGCTGACTCAGATACCAAGGAGGGTGGTTTTCTCCTGATTGGTTGCTGGAAACGATGCAGAACCAGATGCAACCATTCTAGTGAAGCAAAAAATTCCAAGTGCTTTTGCCTTCACAGAAACAGCCAGAGGGAAACTGAAAATGGACAGAGAGATGCTCAAGTTGTACCGCAATATTCAGAACTCAATCTAGAATTTTAGATGGATGCAAGTCTTTAACTTAAGCACTAAGTTCGTAGGCATATATCAGGGCGACTGATAACAAGAATTCTACTGTATTAACAATATTAAGTACCTAAGTACAGCGTTCGCAGAAACATAGTTTGGTATTGCCAGGCGTGAAGTGGGATGTATCAACTAGTTACACGTGCACTCGTCCTCTTAGACAAAGATACCGAAATCCTTGCTGCCAATGGGAACATTATGTTTTCTAATTCCTAGCAGTATGGTGCAAGAAGCCTAGCTATAATGGAGCCTTGTCGGGAAGACGGAAATGTAGCATTATTAGAAAACGGGCAACTAGCATGATTGCAGATAAAGCAGTGTAGAAACATAAATCATGTTGGTTGTTACAGAGAATGAAACGTGTCAACTTGTATATCTATATCTTTATATCCAAGTAAATGGAGATGTGCCATCCTGCCATCTTGGGTGAGTTGTGTCATATAATGCATATTAGTCCTAGCTACAGCACATAAATCATTCTGCTGGTGAATAAAGTGAAAAAAAAAGAGCCCATGGTACTGTATGTCTTTAAGTTCTAACCTTACTCTACTTTAAAACTCCATCACCAAATATAAAAGTAGCTACAAAGTGCACAAGGCATACTAGTAAATAGTGATATAAAGAGAAGCACAACTAGCCAAGCATGATAGCTGAACTTCAATTCGGAAACTCAAAAATAAAGTCGCAATATATGAAATAGCAATAATGTAAGACCCAACATTCACGACGATAGTTACCAAATAAATGCAGGAACGTGCAGATATATTCCTTGCTTCTACTGCACACGCATTTGATTGAATCCTTCCATTTGCTTTTCAAACTGGGACTTGTATTCTTCACCTACCTTTCTTGGCACGTCAGCTGTTTCCATTGTCTTTGTATTTTCTTCTCCTAATGCTTTTAGTGAAACCAAGGTGTTCATATGTGGGATTGCTTGAAATATACTTTTATCCCTGCCAAAATCCACAAGCAGTTTTGAAGATAAAGAATTCAGGTCATGAATCAGGACCTTTGTCTTTGAGCGACATAGAAGTATATCCCTACACGTCAGGCCAAGCCACTCATGAGCATCGGTGCCGCTTAGACGAAACTCTTCAGTCCATTTGAATGACCCATTTTTCTTCGCCTGCTTCAGTAGCAATATCTCATAAGTATTGGTTTCTTCATCATAGTAGGTACCCGACAAAGAACCCCCTAAAACCCCAAGTTTATAAGCCCAAGTAGTGTGAAAATTTGTAGGTATTTCATACATTATTTCACAAAACAAATCAAAACCCACAACTTTGCCATTTTTCAGCTGCCAAAAGATGCATGGAAATCCACTGCCAACCATCCCACCACCACGTACAGAAACAAACGAATCCAGGCCTATGTCGAATTTCTTCCCTAAGTTCCTCCATCCCTTGCCACTTCCAAGTGTGTACACCTCAACATGTACAGAATCGGGTTCTTTCAACAATTTAAACAATCTAACAACCTTGTACTCATTTGTCTTAGAAACATAACCGAATCCAGTCAACAATCGTTTACCACGACCAGATCTCTTAAATGCTCGCAGATACACAAATTCTCTTGTGATGGGATTACAGATATAAACTGGTTCATAATTCTTCCCCTCATTATCATAGCATCCATTCAGACAAACTAAACCATTACAGGAATTATTAACACTGTAATACTTAAATGGAACAGGGTTTAGTTTCATTCTTGTAAGTCTATGAAAGGGTTGTTCCTCTGAAGAAGAATTCTCAGCATATTCTAAGTAATGAAACTGTCTGTATGCATCAAGTAGATTATCATTCACAAAAAGGAAAGTGAACTTACCATCAGAAGCACCAGCAGAATCAAGATTGTTAAGGCAGTGATCCAAGTGAGACTGAGAAAATTGTTGACGACTGATGACATTATTCCATGATTTGGAGACCAACTTGCAGTCTAGAACTGTCTCAGTTGGTAAACGTGTTAAGATGTTGGAGATTAATTTCACTGAAAGCTTATTAAAGTTCCCCATTAGAAAACCCCTAATGTAGATCTACTGATTGCAACTTGGAAGAAGACTATTTCAGTAGGGTTTTAAGATGAAATAAGATTTGTTGTGGAGACTCTGGAGAGTAGGAGTGGCGACTTCGAGAAATGCGAAGTGGTTCTTTTCCCTTCTTTATAAGGACTCTCTAGGTTCAGGGTTTGGGGTACAACACTTAATGGACGGACTTGTTAAATCTAAACCTAAAAGCCCACTCAAGCAGGACATTAAAGGATATACCTTGACCCTAATTGTAGCCCTAGTTAGCAATTCGGGATTCGGCAAACGTACGGAACGGCAAACGTACGAGTATTATACGGTTTTGTAAAATTCAAATTCGGTCCAAAATTCGGTCAACGGGACGTGATTCGTCATTAATTCGGAACGGCATACGTACGTGTATAATTCGATTTGTAAATGTGAGTTCGGCTCTGAAAATTCGGTATCTATATATAACAAATAATTTGTATTTATAAGGTCATAGACCAATTTTTATGCATGTGTGAGTTATTTAAGGAAAAAATAAACTCAATATGATGATATTAATAATATATATAACATTGGTTATCCAAGAGGACGTCGTATGGTGGTTTAGATGCTTGGTTAGTGAGTTTGAGATCTCTCTCACCTTCACCTTCAAATTTGTTCAGTCGTTTTTGTTTCATAAAAATTACAACACGTCTAATATTCGGTCGTGTATGCTCGGGAGGCAGTAAAGCCCAAAAAATGGAGTCTTTGAAAAGTAAAAGCTAAAGAATTTATGGAGAATTAAGCGGACGTATCATTCGGGATACGTAAAATTCGTGAACGATTCGCGAATAATCCGGGAATGCCACATAATACGCGACTTGGGTTCGGAGTTGCAAACGTACGCGAATAAGACGGTAAAATTCGTGATACGGAAAAATTCGCGAATGATTCGCGAATCATTCGCGAACTTACTAACCAGGATTGTAGCACATTGTATACCAGAAGTCAAAAGCATAAGTTAGAAGTCATTTTTCAAGAGCGGCATCCAAACTTGCTATAAATTTACTCTTGCAAACTAAGATGGGTTTTCCCTTGCTAGGCGATTATGTTTTGTACCAAAAATTTGTATTCATGAATTGATATTTGCTATATGACCCAAAAATGGAACAATGATCCGAAATATACATATTGATTCAGTTTCGTAAGGGAAAGTGATGATGCCCATTTTGCTGTAAAAGGGGTTGTTCCCCCAAAAATGCCAGTTCCACTATCAGAGACCAGCAAGCACTATAATTATGTTCAGAGACTGCATTTCATTCCATCTTTTTGTCCAATGCCTCGTTTATGAAAATGAATGGATCCTTGTTGTTGTAGATGTGGCGGGTACCAAATGCACCATAAACTTTTTTGGTCGTTAACCTATATGGACAAAACGTAATATAATTGTAAGTAGACCAACTTAATAACCATATTATATAGATTTTATATCTCTACCTCTTCTCAATCAGTATGTATGAGACAATGATTCTGTAAACATAATTGTTAAGAAGAGTACGTGGACGATCTCAAAAATCAATATCCAAGGTCAACCTAGTTGTATCTAAATAATCCAATCAAAATTCTGCCAAGTAATTTATATATATATCAAGATACGAATTCTACAAGAAACAAGTCTCGTAATCGGTTACAATTAGATGGACGTATCTACTCAGATTGAATACGTACAACTTCGTAAATCCAATTATAAAGATAAACAATATAACACGGAAAATGAAAAATACAAGACACCAGAAGTTTTCTTAATGAGGAAATAGCAACTGCAGAAAAACCTAGGGACCTTATCCAGATTTGAACACCAAACTGTATTAAGTAGCTACAGATACTAGCCTACTATCATACTTCGGAATGGAATGTAGTTGAAACAGAATCCACCATTCAAGCAATTCAGTTACAATCACGCTCCTTACGTATCTTGAACCTCGCAATGCTCCATGTAATTGCTTCCCTTAGCTGACGTCTTTTACATCCTAAGAATTGCTTCAACCTCCGTGAAGACATTTGATAACAATCTGCCTCTAATAGATAAGCCTATTTGATTTCCTTTTAGCCCAAAGATCAAGCCTTGGAAATATGTCTGCAATAGATAAAGCTAGCAAACCTCACAATCATGAAAACTTACACGCACTTAAATGAGAAGCCTGGATCTTTTACCACCTCTCAAGAACAATCTTCAAAAGATTACTTAAGATCAATTTTCGGATATCTATCTTGAGGAAACAAAAATTTTGAGACGAAGAGAACTTCACAATTTCTATCTATCTTGCCTGAAAAAGATTATGAAAACTCCGATCACAGAATAGCAAAATCAGAATACATGAATTTTCAAGGTAACGATAGTCGGACCTGGCTTCACGAGTCCCCAAAGCGAAGTCTTTTAATTAGTCGTAAACCTAATTAAGTTTCTCAGAGGAAACATAGGTTCATAGAGGACGAATGTAGCTATTAACTAGGACACAAAAGTGTCAGGGATTGAATTTCCCAGCTGAAAGAGCATCTATATTTATATATTTTCAAGATTGGGGGTTGCTTAGAATTCAAGCAAAGATAACTTGGGAATCAGGCAAAAACTTTAGGTCTTCAAAATACAATAAAAGAATACACACAATGATCTGGTTCCGAAACCGTGTATAATGACTTGTTCGATTTGGAAAATATGCCAAGTAAACAATAAGAAAATTGATATTAATTAAAACACATAAGAATTTAATCATGATGCACACACATAAGTATTTAAGTGATCAATGAAGTTTTAAAGTGTTTAATAGATTCATAGAAATGCTAAACATATTTAAAAAATAAGTCTTTGAGCATCTGCTAAATTTGCTGGGACAGTTGGTGACACGGTTCATGAATCGTAAGGATAATTCACGAGTCAGGGAGCTACGGTTCGTAAAATGGGTTCGCCAACCCACTCGGCTCGAGAACCCAGATGTATAATGTTCACGAACTGGGTTCGCCAACCTACTTGGTTTATAAACTCAGATGGACACAGTTCGTTGTTGATGGTGGTTTTTTGACAAGGGAAAAACTTGTAAAAATCGCCTTTGAACCTACACCAGAGACATATCTATAATTATATATTAACTAGAGCTTCACCCAGCTGAACTCTTGGTATTGTATATATATATATATGTGTGTGTTTATAAATATGTATAAATTCCTGACCCGACATCAGAATTATAGATTCGTACTTCTACATCATATTTCGTAAGAGAATTAAGAATGTGTATCCTACTAATGGCCATACTTTCCTTCAATATGCCTGCAAGATTTTAGAACTTCACCCAGCTGAACTCTCATTATTTTATGCACGACCATATGAATTGTCATGCGTTGATCAGTCTACGATGATGGTGCAATTATAAATATTCAGAATAAGCTACTACGCTATTCTGAATTACCAGAAGCATAATATTTGGAATATTACTTCGAGTCCCAGAACTTCCACGGCTGAATTCCTCGAATATGTTTTGTGTACTACAAACGAAGTGCCAACGCCTACATGGCCGCACTCCATAGCCAGGATAATCTGGTTGGGTCTTATACCCTAGCCACGACCATGAATTTCTTATCTAGCCAACTAGGTAGCCAGGCCTGGCCACCAATTCCCTATCTAGCCAACTAGCTAGCCACACCACGATCTCCTTTTCTGTCATCCTGGATATGCCTTTGGCTACGACTATATTTTCTCTCGGCTTATCCTAGCCATCAGGCCACGACCTCATTTTTTTCAGGCCTAGCCTGTCCGTGGCCACGACCATCTTTCCTTACAGCCTAGCCATGTCTCGTCCTGGACTAGCCATCAGGCCACGACCTCTTTGTATTCAGACCTAGCCTGTCCGTGGACACGACCACCTTTCCTTTCGGCCTAGCCATGTCTTGGCCTGGACTAGCCATCAATCCACAACCTCTTTGTCTTCAAGCCTAGCCCGTCCGTGGTCACGAACACCTTTCCTTCCGGCCTAGCCATGTCTCGGGTTGGACTAGACAGTCACACATAACCTTGGTGCACTATGTTATCTACGTGTATTATTGTGGCTAGTTGATTACAATGTCTTCTCATTATTAGTCACACATAACCCTGGAGCCTAGTTGTCTCTTCAAGTTATGCCACTTCGATAAAGTCTGGCTAGCTTAGGCTATTACTCAGTAAAGTATATCGTGGCAACCTGGATAAGACTAGATACAATCCATGACTCTACTAATTCCTACGAGAAATCAAAACATGTTACGTGGGGGAATTATTCATGGGTATTGGTCTTGTGGTTTACAACAACGTGCGGCATGGAAACATCCCATGATAAGGAAGTTACAAGTAGTGACAACGGTTGAAAGCGGTTAAAAGAAGTGGCTAATTAATGGAATGATGGTTTACGGGTTTCCAGAGACTTCCCTAACATCATGGGCGTAACCACACCATTATCACACTATCTCTATCTCTCCACCACCTCCACTACTTACAAGGAAACACTGAGTGTTCCCTACAACTATAAATAGACTACGTTGTCTATTCAGAAGACAGAACAAGCTTATCATTCCCAAGCTATTCTTCTTCCATAGTTCAATAACCTCACACCCAATTCAATCACCACTGATTTCTTCAACTTTCTTTGCTTTCCCTCCCGTAAGATCAACCCATTTTCTCTCTTTTTAACCGAAGCAAAATGTGAACTGCTAACTTCTTGGTTTAGGCTCGTTTTGTACGATTTTTATTTTCGAACCTAAAGAAAGTACTTTGACAGTGTGAATACCAATATTTTGCAGAGTACGCGTCACAATCTTAGTGGCCCCATACGTGTCTAAAACTGTATAACCTTCGCTAGAAATAGGAGCCTGAGTAGCAAGGGATACCGCAGATCTGCTTTATATCATCCCAAGAGAAAGGACGTGAACGGTCAAGATAAAGGAAGAAAAAGGCTAGTCTACATAGGGTCAGCTGGCAAAGGGACAGAGGTAGATGACGCATCCAATCAGCATTAAGTGCTCTGATTTTTATCTACACGCATGAGACAAATCACGTGGAGAGAGGGAGCGTGTCAGAACCCGATTGGCGGAAGCAAGCGGTGAACGAAGGTACAACGCGCACTGAGGATGGGTGGTTCCCAAAGGAACGTGGGTCAGCTGAGGTGGCGAGATACAACTGGAGAAGCATGTGGTGGACGAAGGTACCACTGGTACGGAAAGTCTATCAGCAGACGATGGACCCAGAGGCAACAAAGATATACCAAGAGCAGAAGGTGCTATAAATACCAAGCTTTACCAACAAACTAAGGGCATTCAATATCTAGGAGAGAAGATCTAGTCTTAAGCTTATACATCTTTAATGTTTGGAATTTAAGTAGTTACTTCAACTTGAGTTCTCTCTATTACTTTGGGAAGCATTTAATATTTTTGTAACCACCACATACTTAATACGATTCTATCACTCATTACCCCGTGGACGTAGACAAATGTTGAACCACGTTACATCTTGTGTCTCATGATAACTTAGAGGCTTTTACATTACTCTTATGTTCTTTGTTATTATTGTGATCTTAGATACCATTTATTTCTTAGCTTAATCAGTTCAACATAGGTATCGATAATCCTTAGTATCAGTTCGTTTGAGCTGTACACATCACGTAGGCTACAGGAAAATGAGTAGTCACAGTTTGGCGCCCACCGTGTTTTGCTCACGCACCAGAGTTTAGACACTGTTTATATTTTGCTTATATATCTTCTGAAACGAAGGGGTCTGTGTTTCAGCGGTGAATTTCACTCTCTAGTGATTTATCCATCCATTTCTTGTGTATGTTTTTGGAGTTCATAGCCTCTAAAACCGTGCCACACTACACATCCACAAAAAACTTTCAAAAAACACACTCACAAAATGCCAATTTTTTTGTTTTTTACTAAAACAACACACCACGTTTCAGATCTGAGAACCTTTGACTGACAGAGGAATCTCAGTAAGATTTTATGGATAAAAGATCTTCTAACGCATTTAATAGCCCTGTTTTTCGCAAGATCTGACACCCCTTTTTCATTGGTTTTCGACGTTTTAAGGTTGTTTTTCCTAAGGGTGTCATAAGCATTTAATACTCGTGTTTCAAAAGCTTTATTTCAGTCCTTTTTTGAAAAAGCTGCTTAACAATCTTCTGTGTCAGAGCATTAATTGCTACTTTTAACGAAGGCACCCAAGTAGCATAAATTTTTCGTCTTTTCTGTCACCGCAGGTTACCAAGAACCAAAGGTATGCAGAAACCAACTGATGCACTAACAAACTCACGACCATCTATCACAAGAGGGATATCCCAAAAGCCATCTCAAGCAAACCAAAGAAATGAAACGGAGGAAGGCCAAACTGAAATAGCAAGAAGAACAGTTGCTAACAAATCACCTATTCCTTCTGAAGGAATGGGGCAAACATCAGGAGCTCAACCAATCTACGGCATGACGTTACCGGAGCATGCAACTACGACAAAGCCACCTGTGGCCAACACGGGGTTGTCCAGAACCTTATCCCCTAGGGTACGAGGGTTGGGAAATCTAACTCCAATTCAGATAGATCCAGACGCGCCAATTATAGAAGAAGGAGTAGAAAACTCCGAAAATCCAGACGACAGCACTCCTCAAGGAGGTGGAGCCCACAATGAAGATCAAATGGCGGCACCAATGGCAGCTTTGTTACTCCGTAACAAGGAAAACGAATATTCCATGCACAACATGGCTCAGGAGAATCAGAACCTCAAAGGTATGTTAAACAAACAGATCGAAGGTTCCCAAACTCACCCCCCGCAACGTAGACGTGACAACGGAGCTATCTCAGGAAGACGAAGAGTGGATACCAACCCACCAAAGGCGACTCAACCTAGAGGAGCAAATAAAGCACATCACGATCCAGACGAGACGAATTAAACATACAAGCCATCCCAAAGCTACTACGAAGAAACATTTTCTAAAGATGCTCACAATGTGAACATGGTCATGGAACAAATGGATAAAATGCGGAAGGAGATCCAAGGCTTAAAACCTGGTCATGCAGGCGCGCGATTGGAATAGGTACTACAGGAAGCAACTACTTCTCCGCTATCCTTTCGCATTTTGAGGGAGTTCATTCCTCCGAAATGCCTGGTACCTACGTTCCAAGCATACAATGGTACCTCCGATCCCGCAGCACACCTACGGTATTACACTCGTGTTCTTTCCCATTGGGAGAAAAACGAGGTAGTACTTTGAAGATACTTCCCAGTAAGCTTAACAGGATCAACACTAGCATGGTATGACAACTTACCAGCAAACTCAATTGACTCCTTCGAGCAATTGTCCACGGTGTTCTTGGAGACGTACATGTATAACAAATAAACAAAGGCTGGGTTAGATAGGCTATTTGCTTTAGCCATCGGACCCCGTGAAACATTGATGCAGTACATAGGCAGATGGCAAAAGACATGCCAAGCAATTGGGAAAGTCAATCTAGAAATTAACATAAACTGGTATAAGTACGGACTTGACAGAACCTCAACCATCTTCGTGGAGCTCCACAACAAAGCCTTAGATTCTGAAGGCGAGCTCAGAGTTGTCCAAGATCGATACATCAGACTCGAAGAAATCCAGAAGGACAACCCCAGGGCACAAACAAAGACAGTAGCAACTCCGAAAAGGACCAACTCTCTGGAACCAATTCCGGAGATACCTAAGCGACTCAACGAAGCAGGGGGCAGAGCCAGCTCTCGAGACAAGCGATCCAAACACGAAGATGGAAAAAGATGCAAAGAAAGAGAAGAATTTGCAGATAAAGTGTATACGAAACTGAACACAACTTTTTCTCACATCCTCAGCAAGCAGGGAGCAAAGCAGGGCTTTCCTTACCCTAATACTAAGGGGAAGCAGCCTGACAGAACGAAGGAATCTAAGGAGTACTGCGCATACCACCAATACTATGGGCATACCACTAATTCATGCTACCACCTCCACAATGTGATTCAAAGATTCATTGATGAAGGTAAATTCATGGAGTACGTACAACTGCAGCCAACAGAGACGGAGGACATCCCAAAGAAAAGGGTTGAACTACCCCAGGATGGGAAATACATCAACATGATCACCTTCTCCAACGTAGGTCAAGAAGAGATGCACGAAGATATCCTCGAATTAGCTCGAAACAGAAATAAGGTCGAAACCCACGAAGTATTAAAGCTAAGCGGACCACCTTCTAGCACTGGGGAGGACTGGATGACTACACCATTAACCTTTTCAACAAAAGATGTCAACCAAGAAGTAGAAATGCACAATGATCCACTGGTAATCACCCTCCCAATACATGGATGGAATGTTACGAAGGTCCTCGTCGACGGAAGCAATTCGTTAAATGTGCTATTTTACGAACCATACTTACGTATGGGACTTACAGCAGAGCAGATGGATTCTTCCACTTGCACGATATATGGGTTTAACGGAGCAGTCTCTAGATCAAAAGGAGAAATTGTTTTGCAGGTACACGCAGGACCCTTAGTAACCAGCACAAGCTTCTGCGTGGTAGAAGCACCTTCGCCCTACAATGTGATCATGGACAGACTATGGGTCCATAGATTACGAGGAAAAGCTTCAACGTATCATCAGTACCTACGCTTCCCCACACCTATGGGAGAAACGGAGATCAAAGGTGACCAGCAAGACGCGAGGCTATGCAATTTAGCAGAAATCCGACTCAACGAAGAAAGAGGTGCTGCTCAGCAGCATGAAAGAAAGAGGCGTAAAGCAAATACTAAGGAAGTGCAGAACGCATCACCCTCCGCACACAAGGACGCCTCCGCACACAAGGATGTCTCAGCACCAGAAGAAAACACCGCCACCAATCCAGGTGCAGACGTCTCCACCAAATAACAATTACAAAAAGCACTCCTCACATCTCCTCGCCAATTGAACCAACAAAGAAAATCAACATCGGAACGGAGGAGAACCAAAGATGTTAAGCATCGGAACGTTGCTTGAAGATGAAGAGGAAGTGCAGATACAAAGGTTACTAAGGAATACGCAGATGTCTTTGCATGGTCAATGGAAGACATGCCAGGAATTGATCCGAACTTGGTCTCACACCACCTTCGGCTCAAACCGGAGATACCACCATTCAAGCAACGCATACGTAAGGTGGCGGACATCTACCATGAAGGGGTAGAAAAGGAATTGCAAAAGTTACTTAAAGCAGGATTTATACGAGAAGTCAAATATCCCACGTGGATATCCAACATGGTCATCGTTCCAAAAAAAACGGAGGCGTACGCATTTGCATCGATTTCAGCAATCTTAACAAAGCGTGCCCCAAAGACAGTTACCCACTGCCAAATATTGACCAACTGGTCAATGCAACAGATGGTCATCAAAGATTATCCTTCATGGATGGATACTCAGGCTATAACCAAATAGCCCTTGCAGAAGAAGATCAGGAGCACACTGCGTTTTTACCCCACGAGGCTTGTATTGCTATACAAGGATGCCTTTTGGACTAAAAACGCGGGGGCAACATACCAACGATTAGTAGACAAAATCTTCAAGCCATGGATAGGCAAGATACTGGAGGTCTACGTAGACGACATGCTTGTCAAAAGCAAAGAAGCAAAAAACCATCTCTCAGACCTAAGGGAGATATTTGAAGCTATGAGAAAATTTCACATGAAGGTAAACCCGGAAAAATGTACGTTCGGAGTTACCAAAAAAAAAATTCTTAGGCTACTTGGTCACCAAACGAGGAATCGAAGTAGATCCTGAAAGGGTCAGAGCAATAATGGAGATGCCATCCCCGCAAACGCTAAAAGGAGTACAAAAGCTAAACGGAATTTTAGCTTCCATGGGAAGATTCATATCCAGGTCGTCAGATAAGTGCAAAGAGTTCTTCGATACGCTAAGGAAATGAACCAGGTTTACATGGACCAAAGAGTGTGAGCAAGCTCTTCATAAGATCAAGGAATACTTAGCATCAGCACCCATCCTGCAAAAGCCGGAGCCAGGTGAGATACTCACCCTATACCTAGAAACAACGAGCTACGCTGTAAGCGCAGTATTGGTAAGAGACCAAGGGCAAGGAGAGAAGCCCATATATTATGTTAGCAAGACACTCAGTTCGGCGGAGCGTAACTACACCAAGGTGGAGCAACTTATATATGCCTTAGTAGTAGCAACAAAAAATCTAAGGATATATTTCGATGCGCACACCATCAGAGTTTTCATAAAAGCTCAGATAAGCCAAATCCTTGACAACACGAAGAAGATCGGAAGAGTGGCAAAATGGAATGCCATGATCAAACAGTTCCATATAATCTTCGAAACCAGGAAAGTGAGGAAATCACAAATCTTGGCAGACTTCTTGGCGGACTTACCTCTAAACTACGAAGCCGAGATAGACGACATTCCAGGAATGGGGGAAGAAAAGCCGGAACCAGAAGACCTCTTGGAACTGCAGAACGCACGAAGGTAGGAAATATTCGTAGACGGCTCCTCAAACGGAGAAGGAGCAGGCATAGGTATCGTGATAACGACCCCTACTGGAGACCGACTCATCTATGCATTCAGGTTAGAATTCAAACAATACACCAATAACATCACGGAGTATGAGGCAGTCATACATTGCCTACGATTGGCACAGGAGTTGGGCTTGTCAGATGTTCGTTTAACTAGTGACTCGCAACTTGTCATTAGACAAATAGAACTCAAGTATCAAACTTTGGATCAAATACAATCTTCGTACCTAAAGCTGGCACAGGAGCATGCGGGGAAGATCAACAACGTCGTGTTTAGGCACGTCTGCCGAAAAGACAACAGACACGCAGATGCCTTAGCATTCATATCATCAATGCTGAAGGAAAAAAATACTACCTCAATCCAAATTGGGAGAATTTATGAACCTTCGATAGATGGATTAACCTCCGCTACTGAAGGTACCTTAGCTGTCCAAACTAGGGTTATGAGGGAAGCAGAAAAAGAAAAAGAAGACAAAAGAATGGAGGAACCAGACAATGAAGCCGAGGAGTATGACGAAGATAAACCCATGTAAGATGAAAACACTGAAGATGAAGCTGAGGACGATTGGAGAATTCCAATTCACCAATACCTAGACAAAGGTACTTTACCAGCAGATCTCAAGGAGGCACGAAAACTCACGTCAAAAGCAGCAATGTACAGCCTGCGAGAAGGGGTATTGTATAGAAAGTCATTTCTTGGACCTTTGATGCGATGCCTATCACAAACCGAAGGTAAAAGGATATTGCATGATATACACAGCGGAGAGGCCGGCAATCATAGCGGAATAAGGTCACTAGCAATCAAAGCTAAAATGCAAGGGTAGTATTGGCTGAGCATGGACGAAGATGCGAAGAATGTAGCAAGGCGTTGTGAAAGATGCCAATGCTACACAAGAAAAATCAGAGCGCCAGCAACAGAGCTTAACTCAGTCATCAGCCCTTGGCCATTCGCCAAATGGGGTGTTGATATCGTTGGACCTTTGATAGAAGGGTCGTCAAAAAGAAGATATCCTATTGTAGCTACGGATTACTTCACCAAATGGGTGGAAGCAATGGATTTGGAAAGAATTAGGGACACGGATGTCTTCATGTTCTTGTTCGAGCAAATCATCTGCAGGTTCGGAATACCTGCAGCCATAGTCTCTGACAATGGCAAACAATTGGAAGGAAAGAACATAGATATGCTCTTTAACGCCTTCAACATTCAGAAAAACAAGTCCACTCAAACAATATACCTAAAGAAGTATCACCCGTAAGAGAATGGTTATCACTCAAGAGAAGAAGGGAAGGGGCGGAAGCCCACATGTTCTATTCCTGATCAAAGGTATTATAAACCTAACTAATCAATGAAAGAAACTTTTTGCTAAGAGAAAGTGTATGTTGATTAAAACAAAGTGGGTTAGAATAGACACCCTCCGTCAGAATTGACGATGAGACAAGGCACGACATAACTGCGCATATGTCAATCTCAGATCCTAAGGGCAAACGAATCCCTCCAAAAAGCAAATAATAAGCAATATATCCCATAAAGATAGATACCATGTCGAAGTAAAGCAGCAATCACGCTGAACGCGTAGGGTTACATGAAAAATATTGCCCACGTAAGAACCCTCGCCACCACGGTACCTTATGGCCAAAGGATACTAACGTAGGACGATGAATGTTCCACCAAAGGTTAAAAAGATAAAAATACTTTAGCACCTAGTGATGACTCGAACGTGCAAATAATTAGACACAATACGTCTACATATATATATGAATTTAAAGGTACCATAATAGAGTTACCAAAAGAAGACTAACGCACCCCAAAAGTTGCAGGTGACAAAGGTCCGGCAGTTACAAATAACGGAGCATTGTTTCAAAAGAAAGGAGACAACGAAGGCCCCTCAGCTGGGGGCATAATACAACAAAGGAGTTCGGTTAAAAACTAAGTCAGTATAACACAACCAAGGATAAGGAAGACGAGGAAAGGTGGCACCCTCCGCTTGGAGCTCAGCCTTCGCAAAATGATTGTTGATATAATCGATGGCCGAACGCTTAAACCGTGCCTCCATCTCAGAAGCCTGAGCTGACAGATTAGAAGCCAACTTCTGACGAAGCTCCCTAAGGTGAGCACTGAGTTGATCGTTAGCTCGCTGAAGTGCCTCAGCCTTAAATTTAGCAGCAACATCAAACTGACGAGATATTTCCAACTGGGATATCTGACCCTCGAGGTTGCTGATCTTAGCATTTGCACCCGCCAGCTACTCTTGGAGACCTACGAATACAAAGGATATTAGAGACAATGCAAAGAAACTAAAGATACGAGGAATACTACGAAGGGAATAGTCATCCTAAGCTACCTCCGGCATGGATACGGGACTCTTCTAAACTATGCTGAGCTTCAGCAAGGTCCACCTCAGCCGTATCAAGATCATCCAAAAGGGTATCCCTTTCAGTCCGAAGATCGTCAACATCTATGCGGAGCGACGCATTCTCAGAAGATAAAGCTCGGTACACATTCTATAACTATTCAAATATTTTTACTAAGGATGCATCAGACATAGAAGAAGGAACGGAGCCAGCGTCTACAAGTTTGTTCTTAAGGGAGCATACCTCGGAGGTTAATACATTACGCTCTGCAGTGACCTTGGCTAAAGAAGCGCAAGCATCTTCAAAATCAGCATGATATTTCTTACGAATAACTTCTTGAGCAGAGAGACGTTTCTCAACTAAGGAAATATCCTCCTTTTGATTTAAAATGAGACCTTATTTCCATCTAAGGGCTTCGTCACACTCCTTACGAAGCGCATCCATCTGCTTCACTAACTCATCATTATGGGCAGACTCAAGGGAAAGCTGGGCCTCATTATGAACAGTCACATTCATCAACCTATCAGACTTATTTTGGTAATACCAGACTTCGAAGGTTAGCTTAGCCACTTGATCTTGGAGATATCTAAGTTCACTAGAACTACTGGCTGGCAGACGATGGTTGTCTCAGAACCAAGCAACCACAAAGTAAAGAAACAAGCTAAGCAGAAGGAAAAAACTAACCAATAGATTTGGAGGACTCAGTGGCTAAGGCAGAATCAGAAGCTTTACGACCTCCTCGACAACCTTAGAAGCGTTATTAGCTCTCTCAAGAGCCAATAAGCAAGATTCCAGAGACCTCTGTGTCTCCCTCAGGTCACCCTCCAACGAAGATATCCTAGCAATTGAAGCACCATCACTAAGACGAAGGCTGCTGAGCAATAACAAGGGCATAGTCTTGACGAGCACGCTCCATCAGGGCACTCAGATGAGTACACTTAGCCCTATATACCTTAAACAAGGTATAAATAACATTGATTTTCTTGCAGAGCTGCAAACAAGGCAGTATGAGAGCAGGCGAGGGAGTAAATCGAGAAGAAATGCGACAAAGTAAGAATCACTTACCGAGAATGCTGAGAGACGAGGGAGAAAGCTGGCGTAGGTATCCATAAAATCTTCCATTTCTTGAATGTTACCCCGGCGGATCTCACCAAAGCTTTGAATAGAGCGAAGACGATCAGGATCAAATAACAAGTCTTTGGCAGCACGGTACTGAGGAGACAAGACATCCAACTGCGAAGCTATCTCAAAAGAACTATCAAGATGATGATGGTCAACTCCAACAGCAAAGGGGCCCTTGGAATTAAGAAGGATGGCCTCAATAATAGCATCATCAGAGCTACCTAAGCTCAAGCTCTCCGACATTCGACCTTGGCTAGACTCAACAACTCCACCCTCGTTCTTTTGCACGCGAGCAAGGGGCACGACAGCTGAATCCTCACCACGACGGAGGGATGGCATAGTGGAAGAGCTAGGAACAGAAGGAATAGCCCGAGAGCCTCCCAAATTCATATCACCAGCAGAAGGAAGATTTCCCAGTATGGCCCAGTCTGGTGACGAAGGTGGAACTCCAACATCTTTGCTAGCAGGGGCAGTAGAAACAGACCAAGCACTCCCTAGTGAAGCAAGAGCAGCATCGAAGGAGAAGCTTACTAGTGAAATCACAACCTTCTTCTTCTGCCGAGAATCTGAGATACCAGCCCTCGCCGAAGGGGCAACAACCTTAGCAAATGAACCGCTAGATTGGAGGGAAGTAGCGGGAGACGAAGGAAGGCTCTTCAAAGCTACAACAACAGCTCCAGCAGTAGAAGAAACGGTGGGCAAAGCCTTGCAGGGAGCAGAAAGCGAAGGCATCTTCAAATACAACGTAGGCGCAGGCGCTTGAATACTAACATGCTCGATCAACTTAGGACCGGCACCAGCAGGGAGGTTCTCACCCTCAACGGAAGAAGCTCGGACTGGGCTAGGGTTATCCTTGGCAAAATCCTCTTCAATGTCATCCAAGTGAGGACTAAAGCCAGTATCCTCGATATCCTCCATATCTTCGTCAACAGGTTCCTCAACGGCGACCTTAGGGTCATCATCCAAGGCATCAAGATCAACCACGATCTTCATCGTTCCCTTCCTCTGAGAAGACTGCAAAGAAACACATGCGACAGCTAAGAATCAGGGGCAAGGTATTAAGGAATATATAAACACAAAGGTATGATCCTTACCCATGCAGGTATACCAGACGAAGCCTTCCTCTTCCTAGTCCTGGTAGCCACGGAATTACCAGCAGAGCCTTGAGCAGTCCCAGCAGAAGAAGCAGGGGCAGAATGGAAGCCACCGAAATAAAGACGCTAAAGTTAGCAAAGATACTATAGCAGATGAAGCTATCTAAGAAGGACAAAGGCGCTTCAACAAGGGTACCTCGTGAGAAGCAGCAGGATTGAAAACCCAAGGCTGATAACTATCATACTTCTCAGGCAGAGAACGAGCTGAGCGAGGAACCGAAGGGTCCGCAGTGGTAAAACCATAGGCCCAAGGACCAACCACACGAAGGGGAGTACGATCCTAGCGGTCATCATGATTAAGAAGAACACGGCCAGACTTTGGCAGAGACATCCTAGCGGAGTATGAGATCGTAGTAAAATCGGTCTTGTCAATTTCCTCTAGCAAACGAAGGTTGTTACCTTCCCTAATCTTCCTAGCAGTAACATGGATGCGACGAGAGAAAACACTTCGAGGAAGAAGGTTAGTCTTTTGAATAGCATCAGCATAGGTGGCATTGAAGTTGGCGGGAGTATAGTCTTCTCGCTTAGATCTCCCCTCAGCAAAGGGATCATAAGACTCCAAGGTAGTCTTGCCCCTACTACGGTACCAACACTCACGAAGGGCACGCCAGTAATTACCAGTATACTGATAGATTCCTCGAACTTGAGTCTTGTTCGCCGGATCATCCCTAGTGGATAAGACATCATAATAGAAAGAATCTTTTCTACTATAAAGAGGAAGAAACATACCATCGGCCAGCTGACCAATACAAATCAAATGGTTGTTCTCATCGTAAGGAAAATCTCGAATGAGAGACTCGGTGAGGGCATCAGGGCCGTTAACAAAAAAGATCTCAAACTTGTGAAGACGAAAGTTCTTTGCAATCTCAGCAAGGGACAAGTGACCGTAGCCATCTTTGTCACGTAATTGAAGCCTCTGCATCTCATAATGAGGAGGAGGAGGAGGAAGATATTCAACATCAAACTCTTCAGCCCCAGATTTCGCGGCCTCCTCAGCAACCGTACATATATCAGTAATCGCAGGCACGTCAGTATCCTCAGGAGGAGGGGATGGCGTAGCATCAGGATGATCCATCCGCGAAGGAGGATCAGTCGACGAAGACACCCTCGTCCCTTTACGCGTAGGTTTCTTCGGAAGCCTCATTATACCTAATACCATCATTAAAAACTTCATCATCAACAATGGCGGCAGAAAAATTACAGTACCTCCAAAAGGCAAATAAAGGGGCAGAAACGGGAAATTTTGGGCATGGGTTTTATAAACCAACCAAAAAGACCCGTTTGAACATATCATGACGCAAAAGCGAAAATCTTTGATCACACGACCAAACTGGCAGGCGAAGAAACAATCATGGCAAAATTAACATCAAAAGCCAAATTGGAACAAAACCCAAGTTCCCAATCATCACAAGCAGTTAAGAACGAGCGAAAATTCTCACATGCAAGTATAACAATAACTATAAGAAGAAAATCATGATCGAAAGTGAGTATCACTTACTTGTACGATCGACACAGTGAAGCCAACGTACGAGGAGAATCGAAGAAAAAAACAGGAGGAAGAGCAGTTAACAGCAGAAGAACATCTCCACGAAAGTGATGGAGAGCGACAGTTCGGAAGAAAATAAGGAAAGGGAGTTAATGAAATTCCCTTCTCTTTGTTCTCCTCTTATAGGCGGCTGGAAAATCCAAAAAATTATGGATATCCCGAAATTCAAGGGGAAGATAGTGCATGAAAGGACATGTAGGGCCACCCAATCGGTACGTGCAAAATTGGCGGTGTAACGGAAGTTTCCTTCAACTTCTACCAAACGGCAGAAGATGAAAGAAAACGGGCAAACTGTGAATACCAATATTTTGCAGAGCACGTGTCACGATCTTAGTGGCTGCATACGTGTCTAAAACTGTATAGCCTTCGCTAGACAGAGGAGCCTGAGTAGCAAGGGATACCTCCACAGATCTGCTTTATATCATCCCAAGAGAAAGGACGTGAACGGTCAAGATAAAGGAAGAAAAAGGCTAGTCTACATAGGGTCAACTGGCAAAGGGACAGAGGTAGATGACGCATCCAATCAGGGTTAAATGCTCTGATTCTTATCTACACGCATGAGTTAAAGCACGTGGAGAGAGGAAGCGTGTCAGAACCCGATTGGCGAAAACAAGCGGTGAACGAAGGTACAAAACGCACTGAGGATGGGTAGTTCCCAAAGGAACGTGGGTCAGCTGAGGTGGCGAGATACAACTGGAGAAGCATGCGGTGGACGAAGGTACCACTGGTACGGAAAGTCTATCAACATACAATGGACCCAGAGGCATCAAAGATATACCAGGAGCAGAAGGGGATATAAATACCAAGCTTCACCAACAAACTAAGGGCATTCAATATCTAGGAGAGAATATTTAGTCTTAAGCTTATACCTCTTTAATGTTTAGAACTTACGTAGTTACTTCAACTTGAGTTCTCTCTATTACTTTGGGAAGCATTTAAGATCTTTGTAACCACCACATACTTAATACGATTATATCATTCATTACCCCGTGGACGTAGACAAATGTCGAACCACGTTACATCTTGTGTCTCATGATAACTTAGAGGCTTTTACATTACTCTTATGTTCTTTGTTATTATTGTGATCTTAGATACCATTTATTGCTTAGCTTAATCAGTTCAACAGAGGTATCGATACTCCTTAGTATCAGATCCTTTGAGTTGTACACATCACGTAGGCTACGGGAAAACGAGTAGTCACAGACAGTACATTGTTTTACCTAGGAACGATTTTTGGGTATTAACAATTGGTGACCACAGCCGGATATCAATCTCTCGGACGACATATTTAGTTCTTCAATTGTCTAAAGGAAAAAACGAAATTGTGGATTTTAGGTCTTGTTCGATAACCAATCCCAATGCAATCTCAATAGCCACCCCAATCCAAACAACACCGGTGGCGGATCAAGCTCGGAAGGTACTCCTAATCCCAACAACACCGGTGGCAGGACTCCATAGATCACTCCTCCAAACATGTCCAATGAAAACAATAACACTCCTCCCCCTGCCGCCGAGGATGCCAGGAACGAGGAGCAGGCACCGCCAACCATAGCTGATTTAATGAGAAGGCAAGACACCTTGGATGAAACTCACTCAAAAGGAAGTTCTCACCTATCTAAAGACTTTAACAGAGAGGCTTACACTCGAGCAGCGCCATCACCAAATGGAACAAGTTAGGAAGCATCTGTCCGCGGTGTGAGCACCTCCAGAGTCAACACTTAAAGAGATGACAAAGTACGGGTTATTACTAACCACACGACAGAAAGGAGTCGGTCGCAGCAAAATTTTATCACGCGGGAAGATCTCGAAAGGCTCCTACAAAACCGTGGAAAGGAAGGATCAGCCTCATTTCATCAGCACCAGCCTCCCTACCCAATGGAGATCCAGAGGATTCCACTGCCAAGAGGTATTCATCTCCTCCCTTCTCGTTATATGATGGTACCGGAAATTCCAGGGAACATGTCTCCCGATTGCAAGAATCGTTAGAAGAATATCAATATAATCAGGTGTTGCGACTCAAAGAATTTTCAAAGTCTCTTACGGGAAGAGCTTACACGTGGTACAAAAATATCGCCCCCAACTCTAGTTGGTCTCAGATGGTTAACATTTTCTATAAAAAATATTTCTTCGTCTCGGAGAAAATCACACTTTCAGTCTTGGGCAGAATGTTCCAGAGAAATAACGAGCATCCAAACGACTACGTGAAAAGGTTCCGGACTCAAGCTCTCGACTGCCACGATCAAAACGTGACTGAAATACAATTAGTGGAGCTTTGTATCAATGGTATGATACCTGTATATTATGCCTTGTTCGAAAATTTACGATCCCAAAACTTATCTGAGTTACATAGCTGCTAAGCGGTCGACAACGACAACTCCAACTTTGTTGGAGAGAACGAGGCCCGCCAGAGAAGAAAGTCGTGGAGACACTCACGAAGATAGGCGCCTAGTAAACAAGCAATACTATGATCAACCATCCATAGGTGTTGTAACCACGAAGAGACTAAGAGGAAGGATACACCTCAGCCGACATCGCAGACTAAGCGTTATGCATCAAATCCAACCAATCTATGCGCCAACAACAACAACAACCAAAAGCAGATACAACATCTCCAGGTTTTCCCTTTCCCATGGAGAAAGTAATCGAACTGTTAGAAATACTGATACAAGACGGAGCTATCAAGTACCTGTGTGACGTCCACCAACTACCGAAGAAATGTCAGACCCGAAATATTATCGCTCTCACAGATTTGTCAGTCACCCCACTAGTGAATGCAACAGCTTGAAGCGCATCTTTAAGGAAAAAGTAGATTCAGGAGAACTGCAACTGGGGACTGAAGGCGTTCACAAAGACCCCCTCCCTGTCAGGAATTTTACTCTTTCAGAGACTCGGTCAACAAAATTGTCCAATCTATGATGGAACGTATGTGCGAGATTCTCCACCTATCAAGAGCACAACGCAAAGACATTTTCTCCGCCCTTAATCGTGTTGTGTCTGGTAAGCGTTTACTATTTGCTGAAAAAGATACTTTGGAAGATGTAGCTGTCAAACACAATGGGAAACCTGGCTGGGGATTTCTCACTACTGCTTGCCTCAAGGATGCTGAATTTGAACAAGTATTAATCGATGCGGGGGCCGACATCAACATCATCACTATCAAGACTTTGACGACGGTAGGAATCCCCATACATGAAGCTACCTATTCACCATCCATAATCAAAGGTTCTGAAGGAAGTTCAAAAAGTGCATACGGTCACATCACTCTTGAGGTAAACATTGTTAATATATTCAGATGTATGTTAAGTTTCACATTATCAAAGAAGATATGAATTATGACATGGTACTGCGAAGCCCGTGGATTTTCAATAACATGATGAAAACAAGTGAACCTTCTTTGTTGGAAACAACACCTATAAGACTTTCCAACAAGCCGGCGAATCCTGAGGACGACCTGTTAGACGAATTTTTTCGGATAATGCATTTGGATGTGAAGCAGTTGCCAGGAGAGGACATATGGTCATATTTCCACAGATTTCGTGCATAAGTAAGTCACGCTTATCCGATTTCCTCGCAACCAGCTGCCCACGCCCGATCAAGACTTGGAGACTTGACCCAGATATCAACCCCAAGATGACTCGGCGATGTGAACGGAAAGTTGATACTTTTCAATATTTTATTAAGTGGGTAGGAATCGTCTCTACCGAAAATAAGAAAACTATTAACCCAACTATCCTTGGGATATGCGATAAACCTGAGGTACCAAAGCTCAACTCTTTCCAAGTCGGAGAGACGGTCAAGAAGGTTACTGCTTCGCCTGAAGAATAGCCATATCTAGTCATTGAATACATATTAGGTGGTTATTACAAACTTATCAATAGTTATAAACCAGAAGGGGTGGTCATACATGGAAAGTGGCTCAAAGCATTCGGCGCTTAAACATTCTACCATCGCTTTACAATATTTCCCTGTTTTTGCAACCTTTGTAATTCCTCCAAAATGTTTGCAATATTTTGAATTCATACTTAGGATTTCCATTTATTTGCCAAGCAAAGTATTATTCCCTTTTCAAAATACCTTTGAAATTCATTCATAAATCTCTTTACCTACCAAAAAATCCCACTAAAAACAAAACATATGTTTCAGAAGCATAAGCGACTTTCAATTCATGCCAAAGCTCGTGGCCGTGGCCACCTTTACTCGTGTACATGGCCAGCCAACGTCTTCGCTCGAACAAACGGTCATACCTTCTCCAACCTGGTCGCAACTATTATCAAAGAGACTTTCCTAACTAGTCTATGTGGACATATCCTTTATGACATCGAAAGAAAAAATAAGTACTAACTCTTTATCTTATGAATTTCCAATTTCTTTGAGATCTCCTGCACTGTCAATGTCACCATCTAGTCCGTACCACGAAATATTACTGTTCCGCGCTAAGCATGGGACTTAATGTTGATGGTGGGTTTTTTGACAAGGGCAAAACTTGTAAAAATCTCCTCTGAACCTACACCAGAGCAAGGTAGTCAATATCGGTTGTACATGGCGATATTAAAGTTTTTTATAGGATATCGGAAAAAATCTTTACGATATTGAAAATATCGGCGATACGAAGGAGAAACGATAAAAAGACGTGTATCGTCTTGTACGGACCGATATATCGGTTTCACTTGTACACTGATAATATAGGTTTCACTTGTACATTGATATATCACTAATGTATTTTGTCTTTTGATTATGATTTCTTGAACTTTTAGTTCAAGAAAGTAACTCCACTAATTTTGGTAACTTCATATATGATTATGGTGGATGTAATTACTGTAAATGTGATGTTGATGGGCTAACAGACATTCAATGCTTGGTTTTGTTGTTGATAGTATAAGGCTCTAATCAACCACCTCTTATTTTGTAAGGTTGAAGTATGTTTACCACAATTAATATTTTCTATTATGGTTATATCAATATATTTTTTTGTTTGATAAATAATAAATATTAATAAAATCTTAATGATGTATCGCCTATAAAAACAGATATTATCATTTATTTAGGTGTATATGACCCGACCGATACGATATTGATACACGATATTAACTACCTTGCACCAGAGACATATCTGTAATTAAATATGTACCAGAGCTTCACCCATCTGAACTCTCGGTATATATATATATATATATATATATATATATATATATATATATATATATATATATATATATATATATATATATATATATATATGTATAAATTCGTGACCCGGCATCAGAATTATAGATTCGTACTTCTACATCATATTTCGCAAGAGAATTGAGAATGTGTATCTTGCTAATGGCCATACTGGCCTTCAATATGCCTACAAGATTTTAGAGCTTCACCCAGCTGAACTCTTATTATTTCATGCACAGTCATATGAATTGTCATGCGTTGATCAGTCTACGATGATGGTGCAATTATAAATATTCTGAATAAGCTACTACGCTATTCTGAATAAGCTACTACGCTATTCTGAATTACCAGAAACATAATATTTGGAATATTACTTCGAGAAACAGAACTTCCACGGCTGAATTTCTCGAATATGTTATATATGCTACAAACGAAGTGCCAACGCCTACATGGCCACACTCCATATCCAGGATAATATGGTTGGGTCGCATAGCCTAGCCACGACCACCAATTTCCTATCTAGCCAACTAGATAACCAGGCCGTGGCCACCAATTCCCTAGCTAGCGAACTACCTAGCCAGGCCACAACCTCCACATATGTCATCCTGGACATGCCTTTGGCCACATCTATTTTTTATCTCGGCTTAACCTTGCCATCAGGCCACGACCTCTTTGTCTTCAGGCCTAGCCTGTCCGTGGCCACGACCACCTTTCCTTCCGGCCTAGCCATGTCTCAGCCTGGACTAGACATCAGGCCACGACCTCCTTATCTTCAGGCCTAGCCTGTCCGTGGCCAAGGCCACCTTTCTTTCCGGCCTAGCCATGTCTTGGCCTGGACTAGTCATCAGGCCATGACCTCCTTGTCTTCAGGCCTAGCCTATCCGTGGCCACGACAACCTTTCCTTCTGGCCTAGCCACGACTCGCCCTAGACTAGCCATCAGGCCACGACCTCCCTATCTCTTGGTTTGACCTGCCCAATGGCCACGACCATCTTGTCCCTAGCCTAACTAGCTACGTCCTCCTAGTCTCTTGGACTATCCAAGATAGTAGTCACGGCCTACCTATCTCTCGGCCCTGCCTATCCAGTAACCACGGCCTCATTGTCTCGGCCTAGCCATGGCCAAGAAACGACCACCTTGTCTCGTAGCCACGAACGTGCTACGGCCACCTAGTCTGGCCTGGCCTAGCTAGTAGTCACGACCTCCTTGCCTCTCATCCTAGCCTATCCATATGGACAGGACTACGTTGATCCAAGCCTAGCACCTATGTCCATACCGACTCGGCTGGCTATCGACTAGGTCGCGCCCCGTGTCACGACTTAGCTAGCTATTAACTTGGTGCATTATGTTATCTACGTGTATTATTGTGGCTAGATGATTACAATGCCTTCTCACTATTAGTCACACATAACCTTGGATCCGAGTTGTCTCTTCAAGCTATGCAACTTCGACAAAGTCTGGCTAGCTTAGGCTATTATTCAGCCAAGTATATCGTGGCAAACTGGATAAGACTAGAGACAGTCCATGACTCTACTAATTCCTACGAGAAATCAAAACATGTTACATGGAGGAATTATTCATGGGTATTGGTCTGGTGGTTTACATCAACGTGCGACATGGCAACATCCATGATAAGGAAGTTACAAGTAGTGGCAACGGTTGAGAGCGGTTAAAAGAAGTGTCTAAGTAATGGAATGATGGTTTACGGGTTTCCAGAAACTTCCCTAACATCATGGGAATAACCACACCAGTATCCCACTATCTCCATCTCTCCATAATCTCCATTACTTACGAGGAAAAAGTGAGTGTTCCCTACTATTATAAATAGACTACCTTGTCTATTCAAAACAGAACAAGCTTATTATTCCCAAGCTCTTCTTCTTCCATAGTTCAATACCCTCACATCCAATTTAATCACCGCTAATTTCCTCAACTTTCTTTGCTTTCCCTCCCCTAAGATCAATCCATTTTCTCTCTTTGTAACCGAAGCAAAATGTGAACGACCAATTTCTTGGTTTAGGCTCATTTTGTACGATTTTGATTTTCGAACCTAAAGAAAGTACTTTGACAGTACATTGTTCTACCTAGGAGTGATTTTTGGGTATTAACATTTGCGAACCTTAATCCTTTTATAACAACACCAAATATTCAGTTCACCACGGTTTCTGATCCGGGTTCGTGAACTGTTCCCAAGTGAACTTTTGGTATGCGAACTAGTTCGCCAACCTTCTCTATATTTGCAAATTGGTTTGCCAGCCTACCCTTACCAGAAATATCAGAAGTTTATGAATTTTTCTCTTATGTTGTTTGAAACATTCCAAAATAATAAAATCACTATATGGTAAATTTTGTCATTACTTAACATTATGACCACAAAAAAAAATGAAGGACATCTCTGCATAGCTCGAGGCCCGCCTTACATTTTAAATTAATGGCTTTTATATGTTAGTATTCTTCAAGTTTAATGAAAGGAGCTATGTGAACCATAAGAAAGAAGATTTCAGACCCTCTTGCAGACACTAATTACCGAATAGACCCTTTATCAATTAAACATTTATCTTCATTTTTGTTATTCCGACTTTCTCGTTACTTTTCCCGCACTTGTATCACGTTCCCTGAATATTCTCAGTGCATAATGTGTGAGATGATTCCACCAATTGAAGTTAGAATAAGATCGAGTCTTTACACGTCTCACCAAAGTGTTCGGTTTTTATCTAGAAATTTATATAAAAAAAAAGAGAGGTAAAGTTGATGTCACAAAAGGCGAGCCTATTTGACCCATTTTATACCTTATGATTTGATCCATCCATGGGTTCTCATATGGCTACCTTGTTATGACTTCACCCTAGTCGAAGATCCTACCATGGTATGCGGCAATAAGACCACCAATAAACTTCATCATTCCAAGACCATCAGAACTAGGATAATCGACTAATTCATCCAAACCTAGTTGGGGAAACGATATCCAATAACTAGCCAAGTTGTCTAACTTTCTACACTTTCATCAACCGACTTAAACCTAGTAATTCCAATATACCCAACAGGAGAAACAAACTTATGAATGATATACCAAGACTCAAATGTAGACCTCAGAAGATAGAAGGGTCCCCTGTTCGTTAGTAAAGCGGGGATTAAATTATAAAAGGTTGGAAGTTTAACAACAAGAGATTGGGTTTTGCGAGTACTCATTGTTGGTTTGGCATTAGAGCCTATTGAGAATCTTGACCCCTCAATGACTTCATGCTCTTCGGGATAGTGCCTGAGAAAAATTGGGATTGTACCAAAAATTTACTCATGAGCTAAAAATTTCCCTTTGACCTCAAATTTCTGTTGAACCTAAAATTGATAAAAATTTGTCATCGTATCCATAAAAGATTTCATTTACTTGGAATTGCACGTCTTAAAAAAAGGGTAATCAGATAAAACAGAGTTATTTTAAGTAATTTCAATAAACCCTTTACTAAATACTTTTTATAATGGTAAAATTGTCATTTCCTAATTAGTGCTTATCTTACTTAATTAGGAGTTAATCATTTCTTATACTTTTTATTAATCCAAATTTTCATGAATAGTCATTAAGGTGTTGAATAATGTCTATGCAGACTTTTCATTATATCGAAAATATTGAACTTTTTAGTGAAATGGTCAATTAATATTAAAGTTGTCGGCATGATCTATAAATTTGCACCACGACTCTCTAATCGTATAATTTTTTATTTATAACGGTTTTTCATGGTCAATTTCATTATTAATTTCTATTTTAAATTCTGAAAGGATCGTCGTTGTTAAAATTCATAACATTGATGATAGTAATGGGAAATTGCACAAGCTCACGTTTGTTTCAAAATTATTAGCAAAAGTCATCTTGCAGGTTGAAATTTAAGACCACGACGACACAAAATATTCTCCCAAATTTTCAAGTGAAATCGTCGTAGTTTAAAATTTAGACAACGACGACTTTTGATAAGGTTACAAGTAGTGAAAAACAACATCTAAAGTCGTTAAGGTACTGTTTTTCGATCATGCCGACTTTTTCTAATCGAAATATAGGACCTTGACGACTTTCATTAAGGTTTTCATAAATTTCCCAACCTTTTAATCATTTTACCCAAGATTTATAGGAATCGTCGTGGTCGTAGTTTTTCTACAGTGATGAATGTGGCATCTTTTATCATAAATAAAAAAATTATATATTTAAAAAGTAAAAATAAAATAAAAAAGTTATTAGCATGCGCTTGACAGTTACATACAGATTTGTATCTCCCTCCCTTCTTCTTTCAGCATGGTTGACACCCTCAATGACTTCATGTTCTTCGGGATAGTGTCTGAGAAAAATTGGTATTGGACCAAAAATTTACTCATGAGCTAAAAATTTCCCTTTGACCCGAAATTTCTGTTGAACCTAAAATTAATAAAAATTTGTCATCGTATCCATAAAAGATTTCGTTTACTTGGAGTCGCACGTCTTAAAAAGGGGATAATCATATAAAACAAAGTTATTTTGAAGTAATTTCAAAAAATCCTTGACTAAATACTTTTTATAATGGTAAAATTGTCATTTCCTATTTAATGCTTACCTTATTTAATTAGGATTTAATCATTTCTTATACTTTTTATTAATCCAAATTTTCATGAATGTCATTAAGGTCTTGAATAATGTCCATGAAGACTTTTCATTATATCGAAAATATTGAATTTTTTAGTGAAATGGTCAATTAATATTAAAGTTGTCGTCATGATCTATAAATTTGCACCACGACTCTTTAATTTTATAATTTTTTATCTATAACGGTTTTTCATGGTCAATTTCATTATTAATTTCTATTTTAAATTCTGAAAGGATCGTCGTTGTTAAAATTCAGAACATTGATGATAGTAATGGAAAATTGCACAAGCCCACGTTTGTTTCAAAATTATTAGCAAAAATCATCTTGCAGGTTGAAATTTAAGACCAGGACGACACAAAATATTCTCCCAAATTTTCAAGTGAAATCGTCATGGTTTAAAATTTAGACAACGACGACTTTTGATAAGGTTACAAGTAGTGAAAAAAAACATCTAAAGTCGTTAAGGTACTGTTTTTCGATCATGCCGACTTTTTCTAATCGAAATATAGGACCTTGACGACTTTCATTAAGGTTTTCATAAATTTCCCAACCTTTTAATCCTTTTACCCAAGATTTATAGGAATCATCGTGGTCGTAGTTTATCTACAGTGATGAATGTGGCATCTTTTATCATAAATAAAAAAAATTATATATTTAAAAAGTAAAAATAAAATAAAAAAGTTATTAGCATGTGCATGACAGTTACATACAGATTTGTGGCTCCCTCCGTTCTTCTTTCAGCATGGTTGACACCCCCACCCCACACACACAGAGAATCTTGACAGTTCCTTACTTCGATGCAGTAAAGAAAGAGAAGCCGATAAAATATTCTACGACTAAGCGTGATTTGGTTCTATGGCACTGTAACAAAATAAAGCATGCCCACCTCATGGCAATTCCTATTAGTGGCCTGAATCAAAACATTGGGTCGCGTCATTTTGCTTCAGTGTTACGTTATCAGTTGGGTATCCCACTTTTCGAGGAGGGTAGTGCTTGTTCTTGTTGCAAGGTATGGATGGATATATATGGGGGTCATGCCATACACCGTTCTAAAGATGTTGGATTGAAGTTCCACCATGACTTAGTGCGTGATATTTTGGCTAACGCATGTTTCAGAGCTGGTGTATCTTCCAGAAAGCAGGTTCCCTTGGGTCTTCTAGCGGATGATGGTTCTGCATTAAGACATGCTGATATGTTGGTTTGTAACTGGGAGAATGGCCAAAACATATGCTTTGATGTTACGTGGATTTCTCCATTTGTTGGTGGTGGTGTATCTAAATTTGTACCTGGTCGTGCTATCTCCGATGCTATTCTCGTAAGCACAAAAAATATCTGGATAAATGTAGCATTCAGGGTTATGGGTTGGGTGCTTTGGCCGTTACTACATTTGGGGAGCTTGAGGAAGATATGGTTGTATTCTTGAAGAGATTACGGTCCTGCATAGCTAGTCATGACTTCAATAAGAGAGTAAGTAATTTCGTTTTTTTATAAGATTTGGATTGTTATTCAGAAAGGGATTTGGACTCAGCTTGTTGCTCGATTACCATCCAATTTTCTTGTAACCGAAGATGATTTAGGGTGCTAGATTATTCCGTGTTATAAAAAGTTATTAAAAGACTTAGAAAATAATTAAAATAAATTTAAATAGAACAACATGTGTAGTAATGATCTTTCAAGTTTGGATGATTAAATCTTTTTATAATAAAAAATATTACCGAAAAGAAAAAGAAGAAAATCTTTTTATAATAAATACCTCGTATCAACCTATCATGGACGAGACCGAAATTGATAGTCCTCTTTCGAAACGTGCGTGACAAGAGAAAGAAAACTTTAGATATCGCTGGGAAAAAGTAAATAATTTTTTAAACAATTAAATGGTTTTAAAAATGACAGATTTTTATTTTGGTTTTTATGTAAGCTTTGGACCACTAAACAAAAAGATTTTAGATTCCCGAAATCTTAATACGCTATTAACTTTGTGAAGTTGGACGGTAGGAAAAGATCATGCTGTGATAATTCAGGCCTTCAACGATGAACTCGGCCCAAACGTCTATGCAACTTGGCACGAACAATTTGGATTGAGAATGGCGAACGGATGGATAATCACAAATTGAATAACCCTTAAGCCAACTGGGCGAAAAAGACGAGTAACATATTTAAATACCCAATAATTTTTAAAATACTCTGGGTGAAGTCAGTTTCGTCTTAATACCAATTTCGTACTAGTTTAAACATGGACGCCAATAAATTACACCAATTCTAAAACAGGATGAAACCAATTTCATACTAGTTAAACATGGATAAAATCGAATTTAAAACACCATGATAACAGTTTCATACTAATTAAAACATGGATGAAAACAAATTCAAGTTAGTTTAATGTAAAACGCAACCAGTTTCATCTTAGCAAAATTTGTCGAAAAAAATAACTTTTGAATTTTCATCAACAATGGATCTTGTTTTGTAGATCATTTAAAAACCTTTCCAAAAATATAAATTTTATTAAAATTCGATATATATTTTAGAAGTTATAAATGATGTCCATTTCATCCATACCAAATGTTTACTTGTCCATTAGAACGATGCTTTAGGATTATTTGGGCAATTGACCCATTTTCTCATGGATAATATTGTGAATGTTTACAAGTTTTTGATTAGTTGCTCACACAATACCATCATGAGCACGAATCTAATAATCACGTTTATCTGTTCTAACAGATTGCCATGAACGCTCAACATCCACAACTTCCTTCAATCGTTTGCAGATAACTGAAAGCCAATTATGAAAGTTGATTTTATTGTTTGCCCAATCAATATGGCTAAATATTTGGCTTCAAGTGATTTGTTTTTTACGAAAATGCGAGTTTGCACATATTGTCGAGGTAGACATTCACACAGTATTTCCATCAAAACAGGAAAAGAATGTGGCGAAGCCGGGATTCAAAGTTAGGGAGGATGACAAGGAAAATTAAAATATACTCAAATTCAAAATGAAGAATACACTACATAATATTGATCTTCAAATATAAAAGAATAAATACTAAACCTGAAACAAATAAACATTTTTAACACTCAATAAAACAATTTGACACTCCACACTCAAACAACAAGACTGCATCACACATACACGACAAAAGATAACGATCAACGAGAGTAACCACCCCCATTACTGGCAACAGCGTTACCACCACCGTGTGGCCTACCAACGCCACCGCCTGGCACCTTCTCTTCCTCAATATCCTCGGTTTCTCCAGCGGCCATCATCCTCTTCTTCTTAAAGAAACAGAAAAGTCCCCCCAACACAAGAAATGCTAGGAAAAACCCACCTACGCTGACTGATACAGCGATTGCAGTAGTATGCTTATTACTAGAAGATGACGGGGGTGTGTAAACAGTAGGTGGAGGTGCTAAAAAGGTGGGTGTTGGTGGTGTAATTGCGTAAACAGGTGGTATTGCTTCGTGTATTTCTTCAGGTGGAGGAGCTGAATAGCTAGGTGGTGTACTGTACCAAGGATGCGGCATAGTTGGCATTGGCGGTGTCACAATAGGCCATGATGGCAGTGGTAGTGGAGGTGCTACATATGATGGCAGCGGTAGTGGAGGTGCAACATATGGTTTTGGTAGTGGAGGTATCGCATATGGTGGGTAAGCAGACTTACTTGGTGGTGGTGGTGGTGGTGTTGGAGGAGGAGAATTTGAGTAGTAACTATCCGCCAATATTCTAAACCTAGACATATCAAACTGAATTTTGAACAACTAACAAATTGATTCGTGAAGGTATGAAATTGATGCTGCTGATCTTTGGGTATTTATAGTATGAAATAGTTGTTATACTACAAGACGTCTTATTATCACTTGGTTGGATGAAATAGGTGAGCAGCAAAATCTTTTTCTAACAGCTACCACTTGCAACAACTATTTTAGCCTCCATTTTTATATTATTATGCGATATGCTAAATAAGGCCAATCTAGGACTGACCATGTTTTGATATGCTCAGCATTGAATTGGTCTTAGTGATAATAATTAATGAGACTTCATATTTCAGCTCAACACTAGCAACTACCAGGAGCTACTTTAGGTTAAGATTTGTGGGTTTGTGCTTGTCAATGTACGGCTTGTTTTCTAATTTCAAAATGTACGTACTGATCGGTCTTCCTTCTAATTCAAAGCGAATGTGAATAGTAGGTGTGGGGAGTACATAAAAATAAATAAAATAAGAATTGGATTTTTCCATTTTTATAATGTATTTGGATATCAGAAAGCAGAAGCTAAAAGTAGAAGCCAGAAGCTTTCTAAGAGTTGTTTTGGAATTTTCCATCCAAACTGATTTTTTCTTTTTGATTTCTAGAGTGAAAAATTATGTCTAAATACACATCCAAACTGACTTTTTGCGTATTTAATTTTTAGAAGTGAAAAGTTATGTCTAATCTCGTGCTGAAACACGCTCAATTTATCCCGTTGGATATTTTCATATACAAGTTTTCCTATAAGATGTTACAGTACCTGTTCCACTAATTTTGCAATATGTCGTCATTTTAATAATTTTTTCTTCTATTTTCTAAATTTGGTGGCTGAAGCAACAAAATTGCTCTACATTTGGTTCTTCCACCAACTAATCTTAGGGTGCTGGGCTAAAGATAAGAAGCCATCGACACAATCCAGTAATGCTTTGTTTGTTTCAGGACATCAAATATAAGTATCTCGCAATCTATGCACCACTCTTTTCATATATGTAAAGGACAATGAATTTAAAGATACTTTTTGGTGATGTGTTCCTCTTATAAACCTAATTTTGGATACTACTTAACAAAAATTAATACATTCCGAGATATCAAACTTCATCATGTGCCAATTTTATTTCCAACCTTTATTTTTCAGTAGTTGATCTCCAATATAGATAATGTTATTATATGTTTGGGATTATGCTCTTTTTAAGTATAAAGAAGAGTTTTGTAAAGAGGAAAATATCACCGTAAAAATTATCCTTATTATTTTCAGCCAAATTTAAACCCTGCCGACTAAAATTAAAACCTAAATCCTATCAAAACAATCTTCAAAATATTTTTAAAATTCTACATGATGAAATCAAAAAAAAAAACGGAAAATGGGTCATTTGTCCAAATATTTTTAAAACATGGTTCTAATGGACGAGTAAAAATTAGTATGGGTGAAATGGACACCAAAAAATAGCAAGAATGAAACTGGATTTATCCTGGCTTAAACTTAAAAAATAGCGAGGATGAAACTGGATGCATCCTGATGTAAATTAAAAACAAGAAAAAGTATTTGAAAATGGGTAGGATGAAACTGTTTACATCCTGGCTATTTTTACATTCTCGTCCGTTTAAACAGTATCAAATTTTACATGTCTTTTTCACCCAGGAATTATCGTTATTGGGTTAATTGACCAATTTTGTGGAAAAAAAAACATTCGGGTTTTGAGATTGGGTATGATTTAATTTTGTACCCAATCTCAACTCGAGTATGTAATTTTTAGCAAAAGTCGGCAAGTATTTTTTTGGTTGACCTTGCCGACTAAAATCATACTCGAGTTGAGATTGGATACAAAATCATACCCAATCTCAAATCCTCCCTTATGATCCAACATTTTTAGCAAAAGTCGGCATATATTTTTTTGGCTGACCTTGCCGACTAGTATTAGTCGGCAGGGTATTTTTTGTCGACCCTGCCGACTAGTATTAGTCGACAGGGTAATTTTTTGTCGACCTTGCTGATTTTTCATCTTTGAAATTAGCATTTACAGGGTCGTCACGGTATTCATTCTTATACCTTGCCGATTATAGTTTAGTTGGCAGGTTATGAAATTAATACCTTGTCGACTAATCATGCATTTGTAATATCTTTCTCTGTATGTCAAAGATCCTATAGGCGGCAAGGTATTTTTTTTTCGACCTTGCCGACTTTTCATACTTTCAGAATTGAAAGTGTTGATTTCTTCTGTAATTTTGAATATAAAATCACTCAGCAGTTTTGCAATCCCCTTTGTAGAAGTGTTTGGCTAGTGTGGTTTCATTTCCTCTACAAAAAAAATCTCAAAAAAAAAAACCTCAAAAATCATAACACATAATCCGTGAGTTCAATCCAAATAATACCTAATTTGAGAATTTTAATTCAACTAATTAACTAACTAAATTAATTAACCTAAACACATTATTAGTGTTAATTAAGCAAGGGTAGCTAGATTAGGTATTTTGAAAATATATGGTTAAGGGGTATCCTGTTTTACTTCAAAATGACCCGGATTTTGTCTCATTAGGTATACCCCAATTAATCTAGGTATACCCCAATCTCGCCAGGATTTTATAGCGCTATAATTAACATTTTTTTTAAACTAACATTAAAAAAAAAAGGGGGACAAACAAGTAGTAACCGTGAATGTACACTTGAGGACATGCCATGTTTTAAGTTTTTGACAACAACCTATTGGTAGTACCGGTGCCTTTTTCCTGATTATTTAACTTGTCTAATCTAATAAACATATTTAAGAATGTTCATAAATGTTCCTTCCAACTATTAGAAATGAAAGATTTTTTTGCCTCCACTGCTAGCTTATTTGACACACATATCTGTGAACAAATTTAAAACCCAAAAAGTTTTTGCAGTTGCATTGTTTCCTTCACTAAAGCATGATTTCTCCAGTTACCTTTCCTTTAATAAATCCCATTATCCTTTTACAATCTCCTTCCATCCAGAAATGAGTCAAACCTTCATCTCTGGTCCATTTTGCTCCCTGCAATAAGGCTACAACTTCTACCTTTTTTGTACTTGAAGCAATGAAAAGACTTGTCTTGGCTGCTCTTCCATTACCTACATCATTTCTTAGTATTATTCCAAAGCCAGCATAAACTATGTCTGAGATCCAAGATGCATCGTAGTTTAACTTAAAACAGTTTGGCTCGGGAAATTTCAATGGAACATTAGGGAAATTACTATGGCAGTGGCCAAACTCAAATATTTGTTGAGCCACGTGGATGGCCAAACTGGGTTTTCCACTATGGTAAAGTATAGGGCGTTGGAGAAACAGGCGCGCGATCGAAGGACATACTCTGGCGTCTGCAGACAAAACGCGGGCGTTGGAAGGACCGACTCGGGCGCTCGGTGCGCTGACGCGGGCGTTAGAAACAAAGTCTCTAACGGTCGACTCTCCAAC